>NW_026574936.1:0-39531 GCF_905146905.1 Nyctereutes procyonoides | reverse complement strand
AAAAGTCACCAGACAGGAAACCAGAAATGTTGGAGACGATGCGGACAAAGGGGAACCCTCTTGCACTGTAGGTGGGAATGTGCACTGGTGCAGCTGTTAGAAGAGCATTGAACATGAGTGATAACCTTATCAGATGTCAAACTTTGATCTTACTACTGGTCATTTGCCTTGCAGAGAAACCTGAGTCAGCATGCCGTACATAAAGCCCTGGAGTTGCCATATGCTTAAGGTTCCTGACTGAGAATATAAACTGATAAATTCACAATGAAACACAATATGGAGTCTCACCCCTCCAAGTACCTAAAAAGGTCTGACATATATTCTAGCAATCTGAGTTTTGGCAAATAGTTCAGAAAATATTGATAGCTGAATTTCCCAGAGATTCTGTGCAGTGTCTGCAGCACCTTTCAGCACACCCAAGAAAAAAGAAACGATTTCATCACATCCATTGATGAACAAAAGGATAAAAAGATTAGTCTATCTCTACAATGAAATATTATTGCAAGTTAAGAGGAAGGAAATCTCAAGAATTGTGATGACATGCATGGCCATGGAAATCAAATACTGCATGATGGCACTTATATGGGCACCTGGCACAGTCAACACACAGCATCAGGAAAGAGAATAGGAGTCAGAAGGAGGGACAAAGGGGGAAATGTTGCTGGTCGGATACAAAGCTTCAATGATACAAATTCAATGTGTTCTGGAATTCTATCTGCAGCCAAGGGCCTGTCATAAGCAACGCTGTATTATATGCTTGAAATCAGGAAGAGATTAGAGGATATCAAATGCACTTACTGTCAAAGAACAACACGAAATTCACTAGCAGACACTGTGTGGGGACATACCTTTCTTTTGATGAGACAATATGCAAAACAGAACAACACAGTCATTGAGAACACAGTGCATAGTGTTGATGACTTGCCAAAAGTTACAATACTGATGAGGAAGGCGTCCGAGACAGGACGTGAGTTGGTTCCCTGGGGAGAGAGGTCCCTGAACACTTGAGATCTGCCTAGGGTCCCGGAGATCATGCTCTGAACCCCTGAACCAAGGGCTGCCTCAGTCTCTTTCTCAAATCCTCCTGCCCTAAGTTCCCTGTGCAAGACATTCCACAACAAGGGGGACTGCCTGAGCCAAGAGTAAAGTTCACATCCTAACGCAGCCATCCACCTCCCGGTTTTAATCCCTGACCCAAAACACAAAGCAGTTGCCCCCAAGTCAAGCTCTTGGAAATGGCAACGGGAAGCCCAACTGTGGTCATCCTCCCCCAGCGCTCACACTGCCATCTGGTTCCCATGAAGCCTTCCTGGGCACCAGTGGACTCGCCTTCAGTGACCAGTGGACTTCTCCCAAGCTGACTCAGAACCCAGGATTTTCCAAACATACTGTCCCATGAGGGCTCTGCCAAGAAGTAGCTTCTTCTCTTCAACTGACCAAACATGTTGAACAGTTATTGTGAATTCATGACATTCAAGCATGTTTTAGGCCTCAGGGTGAATGTGTTATCAGACCACATGTGTCTCATCATTTTTTTTTCCCTTAAGAAGGCTGCATGCCCAACATAGACTAGACACATGACTCTAGATCAAGAGTCGCATTCTCCACTAATGAGCCAGCCGGGCAGTCTCCACTCTGCTTCCAATTCTTATTGTATGTGTGCCATGGCCTGAGGTCAGACCATGCCATGACACTGATGGCCGGACACTGGTCAGCTCTGTATCTCAGCTGTACAAGCAAATAGCAATGAGCGGGGAATGGATACCAAGCTAACCATAACCTGGCCCTTGAGTCTGATCTTTATTGTCCCAGGGGTAGGCTCTCATTTCACCATTACTAGCGCTCATCATACAGACAATGCCATCACATACCATGAAAGAAACTCCTCGATTCTCAGCGGATCGAGGTCACGTGCTCAGCACTGACAGACTTCGACCAGGTTACCTAATGGTGCCTCCAAACCCTCAGAATCTGCAAACCGACCACAACCATGGCTTTGCACCTACCACTATCATAGCTTTAAGCTGACCATAATCATGCTTTAACTGACCAGAACTATGACTTGGAACTGACCAGCCTCCTATGTCCTTTTCCTATTAGTGACTATGGCAAGATCTGTACCCCTATGGCTCAAGAGCTTCCCTGGGCTATGTAACCACGGAGGTGACCTCATAATGGTAGACAGTGCTGGGATTTCCCTTGGCACAGGTCCTTCCTGACATACACACAGACGCTAAACTCCTTTGTACAGTAACCAGTGACTCCATGCCTGAGTCATCATTGCAGTTTAGTTCACTAATTAGAATATGAGTTTTGGGACTCTAAGCTTGGATTCATATCCTGGCTCCTTAATTCGGAGTTCATGAACTTCATCACTGTGTCTCTATTTCCCCACCTGAGGAGGAGGGAGTGTCAACAAAACATCACATATGTGTTTGATGAGCATTGAATGAATAAAGGTATGGATAGTGATCAGGAAGGTTAAGTAGAAGCTAAATATCCTGTCTGACATCTCACATTTCCCAAGTTCCAGAGCTGGATTGAACCCTGGGAATCTGACTTCCCAGACCATTGCCTTGTAACGCAAACTGGCTTTGCCTAAATACAAGTATTTTACCTTAACACCATTTAGTATTCACAGAATTAGAGGCCTTGAAAAAAAAAAAAAAGCTATTTGCTTCCTCCCCGAATATACTCTTGGGACCCTTGATCTATCCTGACTATCCTGCATGACGTTCCAATTCCTGAGTCATGATCAGCACATCAAAAGTGATGCATAGTAGTGTGCAGGAAAGTAGAGTCACTAGTATCAACTCTTGTGTTTTAAAACGTGTGAGACAAGGTCACTGTGCATTAATTATTCCTCACACTAATATACGTGCCTCAAAACAGTGCCTGGTGACCCTTGGCATGTCCTCGGATAAACCACAGCTTAGCTTTTGGACAGAGTTCTGGAGGGCAGTTTAGGAGAACTGAGTAAGACGTTATATGAAAACAACTCTAATGAAGTCTCTGTTTTCAAGCGACATTCCTAGGTGCAAATGCTTCCCATTCTCCACATCTGTAAAAGTTACTTTTCTCTACTCAAGTGTGTGCATCACCTATTTTTCTTTGAGAATGAATAAGTGTTTACATGGTTATCTCTCAGTCATTAGTTTATTAACCAATTATCCACGCAAGTAGAAAGACTGGCTATTTGTTGCACACCTGAGAATAATATCATATATTCACCATGCTTACACCTTAAGAGGGGAGGAATGGGATGAGGGATAGCATAAAATTGATATCTATATGAAGTGTAATTTTGGAAAATGCCCAAAGGGTAACAGGAAATGTGTGTTTGGGGCATAAATGGAATCAGAGACATTCATATTCACAGGCTGACTTTTGGGCAACCATTCAGATGAAGGTAGCAACGTGCCCCCGCAAATACGGAACTCGATCCCCATTTTGGGAAAAAACGCAAGGAAGACATTGTAAAGCATTGATAAAACAAAGACAAGTATCCTCCATATCAACCTTTCTGGATTCACACTTAATTTCTGAAATGAATACTTTGAATATGTAATTTTGGACACAAACAAAACCTGAAAATAGACGTGGCCATATTTCCTCCTGTGAGGTCCTTTGTGATGACAAATGAGGGCTGCAGGATATAATAGGGAGTAAGACATTTTTTCAAAACGGAGGCACAATATTCAAGGCAGTTAGTTTGGTAGAATAATGAAAAACAGAAATGGAGCAAGAGAACAAACGAAAACGCATACGTATAACTCTGCATGACAATTTGGGGAGAGGAAACTCTAAACAATGAGAAATATAGTCGGAGAAAGAGTTAACCATCCAGTTGGTAGCAAAGAGCATTCAGAAGATCTTTAGGAACATACCATGGCAGCATAAAGAATTGCCCATTGTCACGACGCCAGGTAGAGAGCTGAGCACCTACTCACTTCTCACTCACTCAGCTCAAAGAGTGACAGGTGGGAAGAAAGGCAGAGGTGTTTCCCGTCACCATGTCAACGTGTATCCTCATAATGCTTTCAAAGTGAATGCAGCTGCACGGCAACCAACTTCTGCTCTGTAGACGGGGGTGCATCTGGGGAGACAAGGGTGGTATTTGAGAGGAGACACTTTGTATCACAAAGTGTTAGATAGATAAGTAGAGTTTGTATCACAAACTCTATTTTAAGGTGCCTGAGGACCCTCGCACTGTTTTCCAGAGTGGCTGCTCCAGTTTCCTTCCCATCAGCAGTGCCGGAAGGTTCCCCTTTCTCCACATCCTTGCCAACGTTAGTTGTTAAATTTAGCCATTCTCACCAGTGTAATGTGGTACCTCATTGTGCTTTTGATTTGTATTTTCCTGTTCACAGGGGTTGTGGAGCATTCTTTCCTGTGCCTTTTGGCCACGTGTAGGTCCTCTTTCGAGAAATGTCTGCCCCTTTGCTCTGTCCATGTCTCAAGTAATATTAAAATATGTCATTAGGAGCGCCTGGGTGGCTCAGCGGTTTGGTGCCTGCCTTTGGCCCAGGGCATGATCCTGGAGTCCCAGGATCAAGTCCCACATCAAGCTCCCTGCATGGAGCCCGCTTCTCCCTCTGCCTGTGTCTCTGCCTCTCTCTCTCTGTCTCTCATGAATAAATAAATAAAATCTTTTTAATAAAATATGTCATTAAAATATAAAAGTTAAAATAAATAAATAAATAAATAAATAAAATATAAAAGTTAAAAAAGGAAAGATTTCAAAAAGAAGACGATAAAACAAGAAACTAGGTGAGATGAGAATAAAGGAAAAAATAGAGGATGACTGTATCTTGAAAGAAAACCGAATCATACAAGGAAAACATTCAGTTGCTGTGCTATGTTCCCCAGTGCTGGAGGTTCCACTTCTGTTTGGTCAGGAAATGTGCTGGTCACCTGTCCTTCCAGCTGATCCTCCCAGGAAGGGCCTGCTGCACAGATTCTCAGGTGTGTGTGCCTGGGTGGTGTTGCACCGACCTTGTCAGGGGGCCAGGCTGTTTGCTCTGTGAGGGTTTTGTTCCCTGAAACCTTTCATGTCTTTTTGGGGGGTGAGAGGCAAAAAGACCACACCCCGATCTCCAGCCCCGGAGATGAGCGATGTGGTGATTGACCAATCTGCAGACTCCCATGGTGCCTGCCTAATCCAATTCTCCCCTAGGGGACCTGGGGGGACGCGGAAATGTGCAATGTTTAGGTTTCCTCAGGCAGTCTTTGTCGCTCTTGCCCTCCCCCCCTCTTCCTGGAGGAACAGGAGGTGTGTCCCTTTCTGTGGCTGCTGGCCCCCCACAAGGAGAACGTTCAACCGGGCCAATGCTGACCCACTCTGCCTCTCCCAGAGGAAGGTGGAGGCTCTGTTCCAGGCCCTTGTATGGACCCAACGTGGACGGGGGTCACCTGGCCCGGCGGGAGATCGTGGTTGATGGCACCACAAACTGAACATTCTTGCAGGCTTGCTCATCTGAACCAGTACTTGGGAACTCTGCTGGCTCAGGCACCTGGGTGCTTTCTGGCCTCCAGGAATATTGAGACACCCCCCCCCCCCCGCACTGACCTGTGGTTCTGCACCCTTTCACCAAGGAGTCCCTTTCAGGCAGGGACATCTCTAGAGGAGCACACTTCTAAGGGCCCAGATTTGAACCTGGGGGCACTTTCACTTTCCTAAAGTTGGCTTACATGTGCTCCCTCCCCCACCCCACCCATTATCCTCTAATATATCCCTCTCCGTTTTACTTCTCCACACCCCGCTTCATTTTTTCACTTTTCTATTTGTAGACTCAGCCATTCTTGCTTACAACTCGGCTTGATTTCATTGGTGTTCAGGATGGCTTGATAGTTATGTAGCTAATTTTGGGGGACCAGCTGACATGAGGACCTCTACTCCACTATCTTCCATCCATCTGAAATTTGTTTTTGTTTTTTTTTTTTTAACGGGCCTAATCCAACTGATTCAGGAGGTTAGTCCATGAAACCTGTCAATCCCCAAAATTCAAGTTTGTTTTTCAAATAAAGTCAGCTTTATTTAGGATCACGCAAACTACTTGAAGCACCACACACACAGGATTCCTTAAAGAAGAAACTGCGGAAGGTATAGTCCCCACACACACCAACTTTACTGTCCTAGCTCCATGAGCCTGACCTAAGCAGTAAGAGAGGTTTCTATTCACAGCCACTCACATCTTAGGGGGAGGAACTTCCTCACAAGATTGGGGCTGCTCCTATCTGTGGTGGGAACCAAGCCCCAGTGACAAGCAGAGGAGGCAGAGGAGAGGCATTCCCCAGCCCTAGGACCTACAAAACTCCAGAATAAAGAAGTTGCCTAAACACAAACCATCACCAGGCTGTGTTTATGGATTTTAATAAGTACCTGAGCTTAACAAGCCTTCCTACATCAAGGCTTGCAGGGAGATTAGAAAAAAAGGAACAGGTTCTTAGGGGATTCCATGGGGAGAACACAATCAGGAATGTTCTAGTTCTGCTCTGTCCTCTGACTTGGGTGTGGACCAGAAAGTCAAAGAATGAATTCCCCATCCAGCAACTGATACCCTCTGTGCCATGCTCTCTCTCTTAATTCACAGATCATAACTGTGATATTCCTTTCAGAGACTGAAATGTAGAGTTTACACAATCCGCACTTTACAATTTATATACCCAGAGTCTTTAGGGTACACAGATCTTAAGGAGGACTCAATCTGTGGGACTTCATGATCCATCAGTGCTTGAAGCTGACCATCCCCAACTCCATCCCGATACACAATGATAACCTGTAGTAGAAACTGATTATGTTTACACCAGAGCTTCAGGGCAGCTGGAAGGAAACCAGAAACACGGGTGAATAAGCCGTAACTCAGAACCAACTGGCCACTGCTATTTGTAACAGCTTCTAGGTTCATGTTCTTTCAATCCTGTAGCCTCCAGGACACATTCACTGCCTTTTGGTCTTCACATGAGCTCAGCATTTCTCAACAGCACCACTATGAAAATTCTGAGCCAGATAATTCTTTGTGAAGGCAGAATGGGTGTTGCTGTCTTCTGTAGCATGCCTGGTCTCTACCCGCTAGTTGGAGGCCACTAGCACCTCCATCCCAGCTGTTACAATAGAGTGTATCTCTAGGCATTGCCAGACGTCTCTGGGGGGGACAGTGTGTCCGCTGGCAGACAACTACCGAATGGAGTCAGGCACACCAATCTTGATGGGACACTAACCTTCCAAGCAGGTTTTAAGCCCGTTCACAAGCTCTTGACCCGACTCCTGGAAAATGCACTGAGAACCACCTGTTTGGAGAAAAATAAGCTGTCAGTTTGAGATTTGGGAGTCTTAAAATTCCCTTATTTTTCATCCTGAGTTAATCTAGAACCTCTGGTGGGGGGGGAGGGGGGAGTCACTATGGGTAGCTGAAGATCCAATCAGGAATCCATTCTTTGATGCCTCTGCAGAGATCGAAGCATTGGTCTCTTCCAGTACCCTAGGCATTCATTAAAATTGTGAATGCACACAAATAGGAATATGGAAGCATTCACTAACATTGGTACAAATTACACGCACTTTCAATGTGCAGGACTACTGCCGTCTCATGGTGGACACCCAAAATAAATAACCAGTGTTCCTGGAGATTGCCGCTTTCAGGCTGAGGTCTTAAACAATGGTTCATCCATAATCATGGTTTGAGGGAACCAGCTGCTTTGGAACAGTAGTTTTTACTTGACCACTTCCCAACAGATCAAACAATACTGGTCTCAAGTTTCTATCCCCTGTTTTTTTAATTGCTTCTAAGTATTACAATGACCTGACATGATATAATACATTTGTCTGCTTCTTTTCCAGAATTTACAGTCTACAAGATGAAATCATGGTATGTTCAAATGCTGAGAACAGAGCAGTGGAAATGTTGTGCCAAAAAGCAAGGTTTCGACATTATTCATGAACTGAATGAAATCATTTGGGGAATATAAAAATTAATGAAAGGGAATAAAGGGAAAGGAGAGAAAATGAGTGAAAATCTCAGTGAGGGTGACAAAACATGAGAGACACCTAACTCTGGGAAACAAGGGGTAGTGGAAAGGGAGGTGGGGGGGGGGTTGGGGTGACTGGGTGATGGGCACTGAGGGGACACTTGGTGGGATGAGCACTGGGTGTTATATGTTGGCAAACTGAACTCCAATTTAAATAATTAAAAATTAAAAAATGAACTGAATGAGAGCTTAATTTCTTCCCATGATTGAAACATTATTTTCCACATGCTCTCCCACCAAAAAAGCAAACCAATATTATATTAAACTAGAACTGGAACTAGACTGGAATAATTGATGCCATTCATGAAAATAAAAATGGACCCCCTTAAAGAATACTCTGTAATTATACCTAGGGGGCCACAATCCTCAGGAAGCATAACAGTGATTGGTGATGGTCATACACATGCTAATGCTCAAGAAACTAAACTGAAGAATGTGCAAACTCCTTTGAAGGTAGGTTCTACTCTAAGCACAGAAAACAAAAGTATCCCTGGAGCAAGGGAGAAACATGAGATATGGAAGCATATCTTCTTCAGCAGATCCATTACATATAGATCTGTGAAGAGCAGATCCTGTACCTATAGGCTTCTGATTGTATTCCTAGGTCTGTCTTCCCCATGTGGGGCCTGAGTCCTTCCCCATGTGTTAATGGGGAGACTCACTGATTGTCAGAGCCCCTAGTGAGCAGAAATCTAATGCTTGGAATCTGTGACTATTGTATCGCCCCTCTGATTATGTCCTATGTCACAGTTGGCTTTAGGGGAGATTTTCCAGATGGACCTTATCTAATTTCATAACCCCCTGAAAAAGCAAGATAGCAGAAGGGGGAAGAGAGATTTGAAGCAGAACAAGGACTGTGTGCTCTGGGGGAGCAGGGCATTTGAGAAGGAATATGGATGAAGTCCCAGGAGCTGAGACAGGCCATAGCTGGCAGGCAGCACGGAAATGGGGGCCTCTGTCCTTCATCTACCAAAAACAAAAACAAAAACAAAACAAAACAAAACAAAACAAAACAAAAAGATTCTGCCAAAAGTATGTGCACTTGCAATAGGACCTCAAGCCTCCAGAGGAGAATGTGGCTTGGCCAACATGGCCAACCTGATGGCTGCCTGACAGACCTACGCGCAGACACAGGAGTGTCCTCTTAAGCTGCCATGTTTGTCATCATCTGTTAAGCAGCAACAGAAAAATGATATAGATCCCTCCACATCAAATGTATTTGGAGCATAACTTTGCCAGAAGAGGGAGAGAATACCCTGTCCATGGCCCTTGTCAACAAACATTAGTTAGGCCCACCTCTCCTGTTTGGTCTACAGCTAGTTGCCATCTACACAATGTCTGCCTAAGCCCACTCACTGCGTCAATTCTTGATTGATGCTGGACACGAAGCCTGCAATTGACTTCCGCCGATTTACAATATCATGGAAACAGTCGATACCAATGAACATCGCATTCTGTAACTGAAATTTTTTAAGAAAGGTAAGACATTGAGTTAGAACACAATAGAAGCACAATTAAGCAATTGCGTTTAAGATGGTTGAGTCTTAAATTCCACTGAACACAAGTGAAATAAAGAGAAGGCAATGAAATCCAACGTACTCCTGTCTCCACCTTCCAGAGGGCTCCTCCCATCTTGCAGTTCATCTGCTGGGCAATCTTTGTCGCAATGGTCATCAGCGTCTGGGGTTTGTCTAAGGTCCGTGCCACGACACACTGGCTTGGGGGTCGGACAATTGACACACAGGTATTGTTTTATGCCATCATACAGGTCTTTCTTTTCACTGGACAGCACGCAAAGGACCTTGAGAGAAAGCAACAACAAGACTACCTAGGACATGAAACCACAGTAATGGGAGAAGTGGATGTCACGTCAAGCAAACTACCTAGGTGGAGGAACAGAGTCTGTTCATTCAATCCACAGCTGGCCCAGGAGGGTAAAGGGTCTGGAATCCCATTCCATTCAATAATGGCGAAGGTGAGCATATGGAAGAAGAAAGAGCCTAGGAGCCAGGCACGGGCAATATGCATGAATCACTTGCACTTGCAAAGTCTTTACGTCCTGGCTATTCTGTTTCTAGGAGTTCATCATGAAGTTGTCACAGAGGGTTAACAAGCACAGACTGAAACGTACCATCATCAGGAAAGTCACCACTTACATGATGGATGCTATGTGAGAGCACTTGCCAAGCATTGTACTTGACTCAGTTAATTCTTCAATAACCTACTGAGATCAAGACTAGTATCCCCATTTTACCCCTAAGCAAATAAGTTCAGGAGTTATGGAAACTGTCTGATGTACAGGCAGCAGGGCAAGATTTCTAACACGTGCTCAGACCTCCAACAGGACATGGGATCATAGAAAAGAGCAATTACTGTTTGGCTGCTTTCTAACTATAATGGAAGATCCTCAATGTATTATTTCTAACATGATGATGCTTCTAGGAAGATTTTTTTGGGGATAATCCTCAATCAGACTAGGGAAATTCCTTTCTCATTTTAAAATTTTCTTTTCACATGAATGAATGTGGAATTCTATCAAATGCATTTTGTACTTTTTTTTTTTACATTTCATCTGCAATTATTTTTCCTATAATTCACCACACTGTTTCTTTTTCTGAAGATTGCATTTCAGGCTTACTGTCACCCTAGCTAGGCCCATGGTATTCTACTTTTTCTTTTAAGATTTTTAATTTACTTATCTGATAGAGAGTGAGAATGAGAGCTATCACAGGAGGAGAGAAATAGGCAGGTTCCCCACTGAGCAGGGAGCCTGAAGTGGAACTCGATCCCAGGACCTGAGGATCATGACCTGAACTGAAGGCAGACACTTAATTGACTGAGCGAGCCATCCAGGTGCCCCATCTCCTAATATTTCTTTAACCTCTAGCAAATCCGTTAATCATGAACTCTCCTTGTTCTTAATGTTGCCAAGCCTCCCTCAGACTGTTTTCTTCAATCTTGACAACACCAAGTTTTAACATTTCTTGCTTTAGATCTGTCATTCTGTTTAGTTTCTGCTTTTTGTTTATTTCATTCTACTTTGTTTTGGTTCACTGTGCTTAGTGCATTAAGATTCAGACCTCACTTCCAATGCACTCATCAAGGGCCAGAGGGCCTCTGTCGTTATTAGTTTGCTGTTATACAGATTTTGATACATACTACTTATAACTTATAGGGTCTAAGTTTTTTCAATTTCTTCTGATATTATTCTAATTTCATTGCTACTTACAAGTAATTCTTTGGTTTTTAAGTGTATATGGTTTAATGATTTCTAATTGTAATAGACTGCAGTCAATGTGTGTTTTTGATATGACACCAGTCCATTATTGGCTTAGGATTTCTCCATGCCTTTTGGGATCACTTAAAGATGAAGGCTAAACTAACTTATAGATATGCTTTTCTTAAAGCACCTAATCTTTTGGGTACAGATTACACACACACACACACACACACACACACCTCCATTTATTTATATATGTACATATATAAATATACATATTTATGTATATTTCAATAGCTCAATAAGTCAAGCTTTTAAGTACAATTGCAAAATCTAGATTCTAATTTTTTTCTGTGATGATTTCTGAGTAGTATTCAGAGAGTGATCAGCTAATGTATCCTACAATTTCAGCTTCTGGAATAGCATAGGCCAGTCTCCTCCTAAGAAGAGCTGTTCAAACTGACGGGGACTGTGCCTGTTTGGGGCTCAGCCAGTCTAACAAGGTCATAAAGAGTTATTAGGCTAAGACAGGAAAGAAGTAGGGACCCAGAGAGGTGATCTCAGCAATTGAGTCCACTTTCTCCCAAGTGTCTGCCCACTCTCCAGTGAACATGGCTGAAAGGTCAGAGACCATGAACAGGCTGACAGCCTCAGAGACAGGAAAGGACAGAAATTGAAGACAAGTCCCTGCCAAAGAAAGGGCACTTGAGATAGATTTTGAGTGTCTACCACTCAAAATTAAACAGATGAGATTTATAACACTACAAAGTAAGACAGGAAGCTGCTGTCAATGGGATGCCAGGGTGGCTCAGCGGTTTAGCGCCAGCCTTTGGCCCAGGGTGTGATCCTGGAGTCCCACATTAGGCTCCCTGCATGTAGCCTGCTTCTGTCTCTCCTGTCTCCCCGTCACTTTCATGAATAAATAAAATCTTTTTTTTTTTTTTAAGGAAGTGCTATCAAATAGACACTTACCATCTGTGTTTTGGAGGTAACATGATTTTCTAAGACGGTTGTATAGGACTGGACTGTATCACTTACTTCAAGCCTAGAAAATAAGTATATATCATCTGTATTCAAAAGGTAAATATGTAACAAATGTTTTATGCAGCCAATGGAGCACCACATAAAAACAAGGTACAATGTTAAAAAAAATTACTTTTAACTAATGGTCGTGAAAGATTTACTTATTTGAGGGAGAGCTTGTGCACATGCACACATAAGGGGAGGGGCAGACAGAGTGAATCTTAAGCATACTTCCACTGAGCACCCAGCACGATCTGAGCCAAAACCAAGAGTCAGATGCTTAACTGACTGAGCCACCCAGGTGCCCCAAAAGTTTGTTCTTAAAACAAAAATAAGTTCAATTTTTGGCTTCCTCAGCATGTATCCCAATAGCCACAAACTATATATCCCCAAAACCTATTTTACAGTTAATTGGAATAGATTAGACTTTGTTTACAAACCTCCAGGGTTTTAATACAGTGACCAATTCCTATAATTTAATATCGTCTGACTCCACTTTACCTCCGATTTGAAGATCGGTTGTTATAGATCTTAATTTCAGCTCTACTTACATTTTTGCCTCTCTCATAGCTGTGCCCATGGTGGGTGTGACTTTCCATAGACTCTGTACTAAGGATGAGGCCGCTCCATAATTTCTCGTAGGATAGAGTATTAGCCAATGATCTAGTGACTTCACATTGAGTAAGGGTCCACTTCTGGTCTCTCTCGACCAATCTGCAAACTGTGGATGGGAGTCAAACTGGAAGATACAGTATAAGACTTCAGTTTTTAAAGAAATACCAACAAAGAGCCTTTCTATTGCAAATTTTTGCTACTTCCTACTGAAACGTTACAATTTTAAACTTTGGTCATAACTGAATTACATATTCTTTCCTTAAGATAGTGGTAAGTAATACTGGGATTCTATCATGGTTTACTCTGGATTGTTTGGATTCTAGCTATTTGACTCTTAAGGATATACTTGGCAGATTGTTTTGCCATGAGAGATGTCCACAACACCAACCAAGGTAAACTATAGAGTTTACTATATGCCAAGGATGTTACATGCATTCTAATTGAACACCTGCTTGCTCTCCCCTAGAGAAAGGACAAACAGCCCAAGAAGAGAGAGCAGTGAGTTACTGACCTTACTTAGTTCCTCTGCATTATTATTCATTTGGCCCCAAATGACTACATGAATAACTAGAACATGACCATTTTGAAGCTGTCTTACCACTGTTCTTCCTTGAAAAATTCTTACTCCTTTCAAGATCCTTCCCGAGAAGGACAAGAAGTTGGTATCAAACTTCAAATCCCAGAGTCAAAGTTCCCGTTGTACCTCCCTATTTCTGAAAGTTAAAATATTCCCACAGAATCAAACCAAAGGAAATAAGCAAAAATGATGATCCATTTGCAAAATTCTCCTTTAATCTAAGATGCCTTGTTGTTTGTCTTCTGTATTGACATGTTGCAGAGAGAGGGTCTCTAGTACTCTGAAATCATGTCCTTACTCTCACATTTGTGCTTAGGGTCTTTCTATTTTGTTCTTCCCCTCCAGACCTCCTCTAACTTTGCATCGATGGAACAAATAGAGTCGTTCCCACAAGAGGTCGTTTTCTTCCAACCTGTTGTTTTTTAGTTGGAGAATCGGAGATATGAAGAGTTCTGCACGAGTCTCAACTTCCGGACACACACACAAACACATACAGAGAAGAATAGGACTTAACATTTGTATAGTATTCATCAGTTTCTGTAATTCGTGCTGCCTTTTTTCTGGATCCAATCTCATATGAAGAGCCAAGTCTCTCATCACCCTGTAATCTTTTAGCATTTTAACTGATAGACCTTTAAAAAGTTAAGAAGATATAGCTAAACAAGCAAGAATAGATATGTATGTGAAGAAGTCTTGATGGTTTTATCTGGAAGAGGAAGAGCCAATGGAGAAACACAGCTCTGGGTCATTATGGAGTACTGTGAGAAGCCTGTACTTCTACATCATAACATCTGGGGCTTGAAAGGGGTGGTCTTCTATGAGGACTGCATAAATCTGAAGTACCTGTCAGGTAGCATAGCTCAGGAACCAGCATTATAGGCTTATGGGGTGTGTCCTGTTGGCTCTTTTTCCATTTGCCTTTGCTGATCAACAGTGGCTGAGTTAGGTTGGTAATCTCGGTATTCTACTGCTGCTCAAAAGAGGTGAGAAAGAACACTGGTGTGACTGTCAGCAAAGCCTAGTCAAGTCACCTAAATAGGTACAAAAAAGTCTGGATCACCAACAGAGGCCCAGGGGTGTGCGAGGAAGACTATTTCCCCAAGTTTAAGAACACGTTAAAGATACTCTTAATAGTCTCTTAATTTAGATGTCCCAGGGATGACCTCTTTTTTCCCTGTAAGCACACATGGCCCAGGAGAACAAGACTCTCATAAACATTGTGTTGGGGTCACTGCACCAGCCTTCTTTGACTTGCTATAGGTAAATGCAGGACCAAGCCTTGAATTATGTTATTTCTCACTACAGTACTGCCTTAAAAAATTAAGGATGTAATTAAGAACTTTGAAGAGGATTCCCACATTAATGGGGGACGACAAACCTGGTCACTCCGTGAAGCTGCAATACTACAGCTATTCCAAACATGCCTCCTGCATGATCGAAACTTTTCCGGCAGGAAAAGGCATTTGCCAAGACATCTATCCAGAAGCTCCTATCCCTAGGCTGCAATTCCTGTACAATAAGGTGCCTTTCCTCTCCCACATAAAGTGATGGTCTGTCATAGATCCTTCCATGCTGATCAGTGAAGTCCTCATCAGTCACCAGTTAGCCACATGAATTCTGGTGGGATTGGTTAAGTATCCTGAGAATGTCAAAGGAGTTCCAGAGACAAGACGACTTCAAATCCAGTGTTCATGGCGCTTTACCTCTGGAGCTGAACTACTACTTTTAATTCTCTGTAGTTATTTGAAAGGCAGCTGGGATTCACCTCCATTCCCCTGCTTCTAGAGTCTTAAGGCAGGAGCTTGTGCAAGTATATGTATATACATGTGTGCAGAATCATGGCATCATTTTAGGGCCTCAATCACCACTCCCACTCCTGAGACTAGCACAGCCTTTGTACAAGCTATTCTTTCTGTCGAGAACTTTGAGAAACACACTATTTAATTCTCATGGCTGTCCTGTGATATCCCAGATGGATCTCCTACAACACCAACTTCTGCGTCTCCACAGGAATTTCCTTGTCCCACTTTGCATTACTATGAAAGCTTTTCTGCAAGCCAGGATTGTGCTTTCCTTTTAAGGGCTCATCTATGGATTTCAGGATTTTTCTAGATCTCATGACAACACAACTAGATTGCCATCTGTTATTATCCTGAGTTCCCACCAGGACATCCCAAGACTACCCAAGTCATTTCAAAGGTCGTCTCAACCAATGACCTTTGAAGTAAAATCTGGAGAATGAGCAAGCAAATATCAGCCTGATATCCCTGTCTGCAACTCCATCAGAGGCTATGTCAACCCAACAATCCCCAAGCCAGCTCCTCACACAGAATCTCCCATTGCAATAAGTGATGCCAGCCTCCATTCACTTCCTCAGATAAAGTCAGAGACTCCTCTTACCATTACTCACTACATTTGAGCCATCAAAAGTCCTCCCATCTGCTCCTTCTACTCCCTTTCTAATCCAGGTCACCATTATCACTGATCTAAATGGACTTAAGCACCTCCCTACTGGTGTCCCTGCCTCCCTTTTTACCTGCATACAGTGCATTCCCTGTACATTAGACGCACATCTATAAAAGAAAGTACCCCATTTCATCTATCTGTATAGTGTCACTTAACGGTAAAATCCAATGTGTGTAGGTGGACAGAACTTTATACAATGTGGCTCCCACGTCCTCCTCTGACGTCATATCCTGCAACCCTGTACACGTCCCACCCACAACTGGGTTTATTTCTTGACAGGACACTCTAGCCTTGTTTGGGATCTGGATACATCACGCCCATCCTGAAAGTGGTGTAAGAGACAATTCTTCTCACCAATCTGCACACAGCTTGCTCCTTTCTGACAGTCACATACCAGCTACTCAGAGCTTTCTATGACCAGCAGTCTAAGCCACCAGACATTCTCCATAACACCTCTTGATTATCTGCATAGATTTCCCCCAATACATGCTTTCTTCTTGTCTGCCATCTCTCTTCCTACTACAAGGATGCAAGTCCCTTAAGAACAGAGAACTCAGTAGTCTTACCAATGTATACCCAAGTTGTATAATGAGCACTCATTACATGCTTTCAGGTTAAACAAGTAAGTACTAAGCGTGGAGCACAAGTGGGGATGATGCCATAATAGCACCATCCCCTTGAATGGCTGTGTACCCTCAGTGCTTCCAAGTAGCTAGGTTTTGGATTCCTAATATAATTTAGGAAAAAAACCCAGCTTATACTTTTCTAAGTTCTTTCCGTTTGCTATAAATATCTGTAACTCCTTGAATTCTCTCTTATCTGCCAAAGCTAGAAAACCAACCTCACCACCTAGTGCGACTTTGTTCGCAAAGTTTACTTGTTTCTTTGTGAACAAAGATTGAGGAACTCATGAGTTATGAGATTTAGCACATAAGTGACATCATTTCTGACGGTAATTGCTCACTTTTTCTTTTTGAACCAAGTCCTAGAGAGCTGAAACTTCTACGTAGGTGAAGTCTTCATATCTGAAATCTTGCCATATTTTATTTTCAACCCAACAATCCATCAACATGTTTAAAACTATCATAGCCACTTCTAAAACTCACGAGAGAGGTCATATTGGAGCCATTCTAATTATGTAACATATATATACAAGCACCTATATACAAGGTACTCAAATATGGACAATTCATGTAAGTGATAATACCCTATAGATTATGACTTATGATCTAACATATGTGACTATCAGTTATATATAAGAGACATATTTGATTAAATAAGAAAAATATTTATATATAGTGAAATAAAAGATTGCATACCTCCCTGTAGTAGTCTACAAAGGTGATTTCAGCACCACCTGATTTTTTATTTTTTTTATTTTTTATTTATTTATTTATTTTAATAAATTAATTTTTATTGGTGTTCAATTTACCAACATACAGAATAACACCCAGTGCCCATCCCGTCAAGTGTCCCCCTCAGTGCCCGTCACCCATTCACCCCCACCCCCCGCCCTCCTCCCCCTCCACCACCCCTAGTTCGTTTCCCAGAATTAGGAGTCTTCATGTTCTGTCTCCCTGTCTGATATTTCCCACACATTTCTTCTCCCTTCCCTTATATTCCCTTTCACTATTATTCATATTCCCCAAATGAATGAGAACATACACTGTTTGTCCTTCTCCGATTGACTTACTTCACTCAGCATAATACCCTCCAGGTCCATCCACGTTGAAGCAAATGGTGGGTATTTGTCGTTTCTAATGGCTGAGTAATATTCCATTGTATACATAAACCACATCTTCTTTATCCATTCATCTTTCGATGGACACCGAGGCTCCTTCCACAGTTTGGCTATTGTGGACATGGCTGCTAGAAACATGGGGGTGCAGGTGTCCCGGCGTTTCATTGCATCTGAATCTTTGGGGTAAATCCTTAACAGTGCAATTGCTGGGTCATAGGGCAGGTCTATTTTTAACTCTTTGAGGAACCTCCACACAGTTTTCCAGAGTGGCTGCACCAGTTCACATTCCCACCAACAGTGTAAGAGTGTTTTTTCTCCGCATCCTCTCCAACATTTGTTGTTTCCTGCCTTGTTAATTTTCCCCATTCTCACTGGTGTGAGGTGGTATCTCATTGTGGTTTTGATTTGTATTTCCCTGATGGCAAGTGATGCAGAGCATTTTCTCATGTGCATGTTGGCCATGTCTATGTCTTCCTCTGTGAGATTTCTCTTCATGTCCTTTGCCCATTTCATGATTGGATTGGTTGTTTCTTTGCTGTTGAGTTTAATAAGTTCTTTATAGATTTTGGAAACTAGCCCTTTATCTGATATGTTATTTGCAAATATCTTCTCCCATTCTGTAGGTTGTCTTTTAGTTCTGTTGACTGTATCCTTTGCTGTGCAAAAGCTTCTTATCTTGATGAAGTCCCAATAGTTCATTTTTGCTTTTGTTTCTTTTGCTTTCAGTGGATGTATCTTGCAAGAAGTTACAGTGGCCAAGTTCAAAAAGGGTGTTGCCTGTGTTCTCCTCTAGGATTTTGATGGAATCTTGTCTCACATTTAGATCTTTCATCCATTTTGAGTTTATCTTTGTGTATGGTGTAAGAGAGTGGTCTAGTTTCATTCTTCTGCATGTGGATGTCCAATTTTCCCAGCACCATTTATTGAAGAGACTGTCTTTCTTCCAGTGGATAGTCTTTCCTCCTTTATCGAATATTAGTTGACCATAAAGTTCAGGGTCCACTTCTGGGTTCTCTGTTCTGTTCCATTGATCTATGTGTCTGTTTTTGTGCCACTACCACACTGTCTTGATGACCACAGCTTTGTAGTACAACCTGAAATCTGGCATTGTGATGCCCCCAGATATGGTTTTCTTTTTTAAAATTCCCCTGACTATTCGGGGTCTTTTCTGATTCCACACAAATCTTAAAATAATTTGTTCTAACTCTCTGAAGAAAGTCCATGGTATTTTGATAGGGATTGCATTGAACGTGTAAATTGCCCTGGGGTAACATTGACATTTTCACAATATTAATTCTGCCAATCCATGAGCATGGAATATTTTTCCATCTCTTTGTGTCTTCCTCAATTTCTTTCAGAAGTGTTCTATAGTTTTTAGGGTATAGATCCTTACCTCTTTGGTTAGGTTTATTCCTAGGTATCTTATGCTTTTGGGTGCAATTGTAAATGGGATTGACTCCTTAATTTCTCTTTCTTCAGTCTCATTGTTAGTGTATAGAAATGCCATTGATTTCTGGGCATTGATTTTGTATCCTGCCACGCTACCAAATTGCTGTACGAGTTCTAGCAATCTTGGGGTGGAGGCTTTTGGGTTTTCTATGTACAGTATCATGTCATTGGCGAAGAGGGAGAGTTGACTTCTTCTTTGCCAATTTGGATGCCTTTAATGTCTTTTTGTTGTCTGATTGCTGAGGCTAGGACTAATAGTACTATGTTGAATAGCAGTGGTGAGAGTGGACATCCCTGTCTTGTTCCTGATCTTAGGGGAAAGGCTCCCAGTGCTTCCCCATTGAGAATGATATTTGCTGTGGGCTTTTCGTAGATGGCTTTTAAGATGTCGAGGAAAAGTTCCCTCTACCCCTACACTCTGAAGAGTTTTGATCAGGAATGGAGGCTGTATTTTGTCAAATGCTTTCTCTGCATCTAATGAGAGGATCATATGGTTCTTGGTTTTTCTCTTGCTGATATGATGAATCACATTGATTGTTTTACGAGTGTTGAACCTGCCTTGTGTCCCGGGGATAAATCCTACTTGGTCATGGTGAATAATTTTCTTAATGTGTTGTTGGATCCTATTGGCTAGTATCTTGTTGAGAATTTTTGCATCCATGTTCATCAGGGATATTGGTCTGTAATTCTCCTTTTTGGTGGGGTCTTTGTCTGGTTTTGGAATTAAGGTGATGCTGGCCTCATAGAATGAATTTGGAAGTACTCCATCTGTTTCTATCTTTCCAAACAGCTTTAGTAGAATAGGTATGATTTCTTCTTTAAACGTTTGATAGAATTCCCTTGGGAAGCCATCTGGCCCTGGACTCTTGTGTCTTGGGAGGTTTTTGATGACTTCTTCAACGACCTGATTTTTTAAATTTAGTTCTGGGATTATCCTTCCAATTAATAGCATCCACCCTCTAGGTTTTGTTGTTATACCTGTGGAATATTCACAATATATGGTATTATTCCTAATGTATTCATAGCATGGGGTCAGGCAAGAATTAATAGGCTTTAAATACTACAGGTAATTGCAGGATAGATCAGCTTTATTATATTTAATATATTCACCGAGTTGTACACCCTTCAACACAACCCAAAGAAACACCACAACCGCGAGCAGTCACTCCTCATGTCCACTCAACTTCCCCAGTCCTTAGATAACTGCTAGTTTAAAGTCCATCCTATACGTTTGCCTATCTGTCCTGTTTCATAGGAATTGAGTCATACGATATGTGACCCTTCCTGACTGCCTTCTCCCACTCAGCATAATGTCTTTCGAGATTCATTCCTGCTATAGCATATACTTGTACTTAATTCCTGTTTATTGCCAAATAATATATCTCATTATAGATATGCTACGTTTTTATTTATCTGTTTCAGCAGATGAACATTCAAGTTGTTTACACTCTTGAGCTATTATGAGTAATGATGTCAGGTCTACAAAACTGGTACATGAATGGCCATAAATTTTCATTTTTCTTGGGTACATAACCAGGAATAGAACTGCTGGATCATATGGTCACACTATATTTAGCATGTTGAGGAAGTGCCATACTGTTTTCCAAGGAGATCATACCATTTCACATTTATACCAGCAACGTTTGAGGGTTGGTCCCGATTTTTCACATCCTTGCCAACATTCAGTATCTGCTTTTTTAATTTTAGCCATCCTAGTGGGTATGAAGTGCTATTTCATTGTGGTTTTACTGTGCATTTCCCTCATGGCTAATAACATTGAGTATCTTTTCATGTGATTATGGATCATTTTTATATTTTCTTCAGAGAAATGTCGATTCAGATCCTTTACCCATTTTTTAAAAAGTTATCTTTTGACTTGTACCTGTTCTTTACTTATATAGATGCAAGTTATGAGATTGAGAGAAAACAATTGCAAGTCACCTTTCTATCCACTGTTTTTCACTTTTGACTTTGAAGAACAAAAGTGTTTAATTTGATGAAGTACAATTTATAGTTTTCTTTTGTCATCCCTTCTCTGTTGGTGTCGTATAAGAGTTTTGGCTCACCTAAAGTCAAGAAGATTTACTCCTATAGTTTCTTCAAAGACTTTTATACTTTTAACACTTACATTGAGGTCTATTTTGAGTTTATCTTGGGAGTGAAATTGGAGTTAATTTTGTATATTGTGTCAGGAAGCGCCAGGTGGATACCCAGGGGTCACAGCAATATTTGCTGAAAGAGTATTCCTTCTCTAATTAAACTCTCTTGACACTCTTGTTGAAAAAAAAATAAACTGACTATAAATGTGAGGTTTAACTTTGGGACTCAATTCTATTCCATCAATCTTTTCATCTGTCCTTTTGCCACTGTCTTGATTACTATCTTTAAAAGTTTTGAAATTAGGGAGCAAAAGTCCTCAACTTTACTCTTAAGATGATGTTGCTAAACAACTTTCAGTCCACACTCTTATAGTGTCTGGTCTAAAAGGGGAGGAAAAAACTAACTTCAAGTGGAAATTTGCCCATAGATTATAATTAAGCCCTGATTTTTTTTAAACTAGCTAGACACAAAGCAAAAGAAATTCGGAAGGAATATATTGTTATGTGCAAGAGAGGGCTCCACAAGATGACTGGATCAGCATTAGGAATTCAAGAACGGTGATGTCTACAAATGACACGTATCCCTCTCTCATGCTATAGACCTAGATGAGAAAAGCACGGACTGACTTGGCCATTGCCGTGCCGGGTCTGCTTCTGAACTTTAACTGCTGAGTGATTTGAGAACTATGGGAACATCTTCTCGGGGTGGGGGTGGTGATCAAAGTAATGGGATAGGTTTGTTTGTTTTTTTAAAGCAGACTTACAGTGTAAAAACAACTGACCCGATTAATTCTTTAGAAACTTGCTCAACATCTTCCTTTTTGGTTTGTGGATCACGAAGACCTGTTATTAAATCCTAAGCTTTTGCATTCGGAGCAGTTTATGGTTCACATCAGCACAGTAATGCTGGTTTCATACTCAAGAATAGAAGTAACGTATCCAGGCCAGATGACCAGCCTGCAAATAGAACACGTTAGATGGGATTATCAAACTCCAAGCTCTGAGTATAGAAGCAAGTGTCACGGGGCTCTAAAATTGGCACTTAGGAGTCAAGCCATTTCAATCTCTTATTTTTAATAAGAAAAGGTCTTTTGAAATAGAGATTTACCTGCTGTGCTAGTTATACCTAGGGTTTGTTAAACTATTTTTATTATCAACCACAGGCTTACACATATATACCTACCTATGTATGCATGTGAGAATCTATGGGATTTAGATGTATACATTATAAACATTACATGAAACTATTTTATACCAACTTGTGATTGAAGAACTCAGTGGCCTCTTGCTTGCTAGAATAGTTGCGACCAACTTGCTTCAAATTCATCTGCTTCAAAATTCTAAAAATTGAAGAATAAGTTTTGTTGAAAATGTAGTGAATATTAAGCATTCGGTAATACACATGTGGACACATTAGGGGGAAAAATCTGCCAGCAACTTTGTCTTACACATAATAAGCCTGGTACCTGGTACACAAAATGTACCTGGCACAAGTACACATAATAAACCTGGTACCTGGTACACATAATAAACCTGGTATACATAATGTACCTGGTACAAGTAAATTATATTGTGAGGTAGATATTAAGGTCCATTTATCCTCTGTTTTCCCCTCCTTTCCATTATATACAACAAACTGTCATGGAAAGACCGTTAGGATGTCCTCCATTCCCAGAAATGAACCAAAACATCTTTTGCATAGATTATGTGCCTCCAATTTGGGATATTTGTCCACCACTGTTACTACAAAATAAAAAACCAGTGCATTTGCTCTAAGGAGAAATATGCATAGGCATGCATACTCGATGTATGCTCCTCCTTCCAGGCAGGTCCAGGCACAGGATGTGGGGGTAGGCAGGGAGAATAAAATTGAATATAGGCCACAGAACTTAAGCATGTCTAGGTAAGGGTCAAGTCCCATTTCATCTCCAAGATCCTTTGCCCTCTCAGGATGAGGAGGTGTCAAGAACATGAAATTCTAGGAGCAAATGTCTATGTTCACTGCCACTGACACACGAACACAGTCATATCTCAAGGAAACTAAAGCTTATAAAGAGAAAGTTGCAATAGCGTAAGCAGTCTGGTGAGTTGGGTGAGAGTTCGCTGATGAATTCAATAGTCAGCGTCATAAGCTGGTTTTTCAATAGGCTGACCAATTCCGTTTTCTGAGATAAAGAAAAAGCAAGAGGGTCTAGCAGTCCTTCCGAAGACAATAAGCTCATTACTGAACCACAAATCAATAGGTCACCTGGATATGAAACACACCAGCGTGGCTTTGCCCCGAGAGACATATGCAGGGAGAATATAAGATTTATGAGGCTAAAGTGAGGAGTCAGAATTAAACATTTACAACTACTTTTTTTTTTTAACTTAAACGAGCCCCTGTAGATTATTCATTTGGTAAATAGATGTTTATTGAAAAAATATTAAGTCCTTCTAATGTTTATGCTGAAAGATGAGAACAAGAGATAAAAACTATTCAATACTTCATCAGCATTTTACCCATATTTGCCACTGAAAAGGTAAAAACATGTATATATTTTGCTCGGATTCATTTTAAGCACTGAAATGAGGTAGAAGAGAACATCAGTGATAAGCACACATGGCATGTGGGTTTTGTTATAAATCCCACGGGCAAGAGATCTTCAGGTCTCCTCAACTCTTTGTACAAAACTGGTATTTGCTTTAATACAGTGAAGATGTGAGAGGAAGAGAACAAAGGTCAAGAAAATGCCTAGGGCGCCTGGGTGGCTCAATTTGGTAAGCAGATGCTTACCTTTGGCTCAGGTCGTGATCTCTGATCCTGGGGTTCAGCCCCAAGTTGTGCTCCCTTCTCAGTGGGGAGACTGCTTGTCCCTCTCCCTCTGCCCTCTTGCTGGTTCTCTCTTGCTCTCTCAAATAAATAAAATTTAAAAAGAAAACATCCAATAACAGTACTTAACCGGCAACAGTAGCTTGTGAGGTAATAATAAAGAGCTCCCATCAAATATAGGACACTCTCCGATAAATGCTTTATGCTGCAAAAG
Organism: Nyctereutes procyonoides; assembly: GCF_905146905.1. Taxonomy (NCBI): domain Eukaryota; kingdom Metazoa; phylum Chordata; class Mammalia; order Carnivora; family Canidae; genus Nyctereutes; species Nyctereutes procyonoides. The sequence goes on along the minus strand of NW_026574936.1, from coordinate 15,287 downwards.
CAATTCTGAATGAACTTTCCCATCCTCGATGTCTGGCATGTAGTCAATGTTGCACTTATATGTGACCTGCTGGGGGCGGGACATCACTCGAGAAATGGTTTGTGAATAGCTTTACAGGTCTACCCAGCGTGCCTGCAAAAATGAATCCACGTGTCAATAATGAAACAAGCAGACTGACTGTACCTAAATAATGTGGACATCCCAATACCGAAAGCCAAAGTTAGGCCAAACAAGGATATTAACCACCAAACACATAAACATTTACATACAGCTGATGTCCAGAGTATGCATCATCCATTTAGAGGAGTCCTCACTCAAGCAGACATTTAGAGAGTTAAAATAGAAGATTAAAATATTTAACAAGAGATCAGAAGAAAAATCTCTAACACAAGGCTTGCAACAGGGGGAGTGGGTGGGGAGCCAGAATAATGTAAATGTTGTAATTATGTTTAGGTTTCTTTTATCTAAAGTCTCAGTGCATTCAAAGAGCTGGGTCATTCTGTCTTAGTGGCTATAAAAGGAATAGAAAAATGGAGAGTCCATCTAGGACTCTCTAATAGTCTCTGTTTCTGCAAAATCGGGTGCCATTACAACAACGTAAGCAGTTTGGGAGGTTACCTCCACTCACAGTGATGGGATGAAGCTTTACACACACTCTTAAACACAAACATGCACAGGTTTCACGTGAACAATTCCCTCAGGCTGGGTCGTTAATGGCCAGCATACCTGTCGTGGACTCTCTAACATGTTCCAAGTACTGTCGGGTATCCACCACTTGGTCTCGAAAAATGCCCCCAAAATGCTTTCTCTCCTTCAGTGAGGTTGCCCGCAGTCTAGTCGCCAGCTGAAGTTCCTCTACATGGAAACGGATGTGAAAGCCATGAGTCTTATACAATAAAAAAAAAGGGAGGAAACATAAAACCACAAAGGACAATATTAAACACCAGCTATTAAGTAAAACTAAGTTGAGGTCGCTGGAGTTAGGAAAGTTAGGACTGTCCAACAATCCAAAGGGTATTTCAGTCATTGGTCACCAGAAAGGGGGAATGGGACCTGGAAACCCCTCTGAACAAGAGCCCACCTCACATCAGTGGCCAGCCTGGCCAGCCCCACATCCATCCCCATGGAATTTGCTTTTGCGCCAGACACTTGTTCTGAGTGCAAGCAGAAACTTTGTCCTGAGCCAGCAGCTTTATAGGCCAATCACTTGGCACCTCACTGCCCTCTCAGGAGCACTGGAAAATGCTGACTGAATAAACAGTTTATAAAAAAAGTGCATGAAATTGCCTTTGATACAAAATAACTGAGATGTTCTTTTTAACAGCTACTGGAAAAGGCTCTATTTTTTAATTACATTGAAATATGCATACAGATTTTACCAGGCACCATTTGGAGGACAAGACAAAGCAGTCTTTCAAATACCCTGAAAGAGGGGATTTATGAAGATGATGGAGGAGTAGGGTCCTCACCTCACCAGGTCCCCAACTTACCTACAGAACTTCCAAACCATCCTGAACACCTACGAATGTGACCTGAGATTTAAAGAGAGAACAGCCAGAACTCTACAGAGAGAAAAGTTTTGGCTTCTAACAAGACAAGACAGGAAGGGGGAAAGGGAAAGGGAAGGGCAGAAAGGGAAAGGGGGAAAAGGGGAAAGGGGGAAAGGGAAAGGGAAGGGCAGAAAGGGAAAGGGGGAAAAGGGGAAAGGGGGAAAGGGAAAGGGGGAGAGGGGGAAAGGGGGAAAGGGAAAGAGAAAGGGAAAGGGAAAGGAAGGAAGAAGCCTGGGGGCAGGTGTGGGGGGTGGGGAGCTGCTGGCCAGAGGAGATGGCTCCAGCCTGGCGGGAAAGCCTGGGCGCCCCTAGAGCCCAGCCCCAGAGAGTAGGGGCGTCGGGCTGAACCCCAGGAGGGGCAGCGGAGCCTCCAGGCTCCCGGGGTCACTAGCAGACGAGGCGCACCCGGGGCAGAGCGCCCCACAGCCCGCGGGCCGAGCTCGGGACAGCGCTGGAGCAGCAGACGGCAGGGTCTCGGGGAGAAGCAGGGGGGCAGGCGGGGGCTCTGGGCGGGCGGGGCGCTGTGCCTGCTGCCTTCGGGCGCCCGCCGTGGCCCCGGGAGCGTGATGCCAGCAGCACACGCCCCAGAGCCCAGGGCGCACGGGGGACACGGCCGGGGTCCCGCCTCCCCCCGGGGCAGGCGGGGGCGGCAGGGCCCAGGACGCGAGGGCTCCCCTGCGGCCGGCCCCCGAGCTGTGCAGGTCCGCGCCCCCGCCCCGGAGCACCCAGGCCCACGGGGACTGGGGATGGCGGGAGTTACTGGGGAGCTGACTCCAGGGCTGGAGAGCTGGCCGCCGCCACTGCTGTGTTCCTCCCTGTGTCACCTTGTGCCTGGGACAGGTGGCGTCGCCAGGGGACAGAGGCCTCACAGGACAAGCAGCTCCCCCTAAGCCCGGCACCTGGCGGGGGAGGGGGGGGCAGGTCCCCAGGTGCACACACCTGAGAATCAGCACAGCAGCCCCTCCCCGAAGACCAGCTGGAAGGACAGGGGAAGAGCAAGTTCTGGACCGAGCAGTGCTGGAAAGCCCCAGGGGAAGAAGAGGGACTTAGAGTTAGTAGAACTAGAGATTCCCCTCCTTCCCCCCCCCCCCCCGCTTTTTCCAGTACAACTCCTTTTTATATCAGACTAAAAATTTCCAGTATTTTTTCCCCTTTTCCCATCTTAACTACAATATTTTACCACTTCATTTTTAACGTTCTTCCTTTTTTGACTTTCTTATTTCTACCATTACAGATCCTAGATATAATTTCTACTTCTAGATTCAACATACTCAATTTAATATTGGGAAATTTATAAGCTATGTTTTTTTGTTATTTTTGTTTGTTTTCTTGGACTCCTTTTGTTCTCCAATGGTGGAAGTTCATACCTTCTAAAACATGACCAGCATGCACCCAGAACCAAGTACTATACCGTGCTGGTTCATTCTATGAGATTACAGTCTCTCTTCATTACCATTCTGCCCCTCTCTTTTACCTTATGTTTTGGTGGTTAACGTTGGGGCTTTCTACAAGTATTGCTGGTTTATATAAATTTGGGACCGAACATCTTCTAACATACAGAACTTCATACACTCAGAACCAAGAGGATCAGCCTCTAGGACCCCAGGTAGACTATATTTTCCTTCCACTACAACTTCATCACCACCATCTCCTATTCCCCTCCGTTTTTTTCTTCTTTTTTCCTTTTCCTCTTCACTTTTGCTTTTTTCTCTTCTCTTTTGCTTTTTCGTTTTTATACTTCTTTGGGATTCTTGGCCTTTTATTTTTTTACCACTTTCTTTTAAAGTTTGTTTTTCACTTCAGTGCTCCTTTGGTTTTATTATGTTCTGATTTGGTTTTCATTTTCTAGTCTCCGACCTCGTCAGAATCATCTACGGTGAAATTTACTTAGGTCGTGTTTCAAATTCTTGCCTTAGCTTGCTCACACCCCCATTCTGCATGGAGCAAAACGACTAGAAGGAAGAACTCACAACAAAAGAGAATCAGAAATAGTACTCTCTGCCACATGACTACAGAATACGGATTACAATTCAGTGTCAGGAAGTCAATTCAGAAGCACAATTACAAAGCTACTGGTGGCTCTAGATAAAAGCATAAAAGATTTGAGAGACTTCATGACTGCAGAATTTAGATCACAATGCCAGATTTCAGGTTGGACTACAAAGCCGTGGCCATCAAGACAGTGTGGTAGTGGCACAAAAACAGACCCATAGATCCATGGAACCGAAGAGCGAATCCAGAAGTGGACCCTCAACTTGATGGTCAACTAATATTCGAGAAAGCAGGAAACACTACCCTGGAAAAAAGAGAGTCTCTTCAATAAATGATGCTGGGAACATTGGACATCCACATGCAGAAGAAGGAACCTAGACCATTCTCTGACACCACACACAAAGATAAACTCAAAATGGATGAAAGATCTAAATGTGAGACAAGAATCCATCCAAATCCTAGAGGCGAACAGAGGCAACACCCTTTTTCGACTTGGCCACAGCAACATCTCGCAAGATACACCCGCAAAGGCAAGAAAAACAAAAGCAAAAATGAATTATTGGGACTTCATCAAGATAAGAAGCTTCTGCACCACAAAAGAAACAGTCGACAAAGGTTCCTCAAAGAGTTAAAAATAGATCTGCTGGGGATTTACCGCAAAGATACAGATGCAGTGAAACACCAGGACACCTGCACCCTGATGTTTATGGCAGCAATGTCGGCAATAGCCAAACTGTGGAAGGAGCCTTGGGGTCCATCAGAAGATGAACGGATAAAAAAAGATGTGGTCTATGTATACAATGGAATATTACTCAGTCATTAGAAATTACAAATACCCACCATTTGCTTTGACGTGGATGGAACTGGAGGGTATTATGCTGAGTGAAATAAGTCAATCAGAGAAGGACAAACATTATATGGTCTCATTCATTTGGGGAATATAAAAAATAGTGAAAGGGAATAAAGGGGAAAGGAGAAAAAAATGAATGGGAAATATCAGAAAGGGAGACAGAACATGAGAGACTCCTAACTCTGGGAAACGAAAAGGGATGGTGGAAAGGGAGGTGGGCAGGGATGGGAGTGACTGGGTGATGGGCACTGAGGTGGGCACTTGATGGGATGAGCACTGGGTATTATGGTATATGTTGGCAAATTGAACTCCAATAAAAAAATAAATAAAAATAAATAAAAGGATTATACTCTTAAAAAAAAAGGAACAGAAAATTCAACTTTGCTTTTCCAGTGCTCATAAATTGTTGCAGTGTGAAACCACGAGGTTGGTCATAAAAGTCAAATAAAAGGCAATGATGATCATAAAAAAAAAGGAAAAAGAAAAAGAAACAGTCCACCTACAGAATGGGAGAAGATATTTGCAAATGACCTATCAGATAAAGGGCTAGTATCCAAGATCTATAAAGAACTTCAACTCAACAGCAAAGAAACAATCTCATCATGAAATGGGCAAAAGACATGAAAAGAAATTTCCCCAAAGACCACTTAGACATGGCCAACAAGCATATGAGAACATTCTCCACATCACTGGCCATCAGGGAACTACCGATCCAAACCCCCATGATGAGATACCACTTCACACCAGTGGGAAATGGGGAAAAGTCACAAGACAGGAAACCACAAATGTTGGAGAGGATGCGGAGAAGGGGGAACCCTCTTGCACTGTAGGTGGGAATGTGACCTGGTGCAGTCACTCTGGCAAACTGTGTGGATGGAGGTACCTGAAAGAGTTAAAAATAGAGCTACTATATGGCTCAGCAATTGCACTACAGGGAATTTACCCCAAAGATACAAATGCAGTGAAAATCCAAGCCACCTGTTCCCCAGTGTTTATAGCAGCAATGTGCACAATAGCCAAACTGGAAGGAGCCTCGGGGTCCATCAAAAGACGAATAGATAAAGATTATGGTCTATATATACAATGGAATATTAGTCATTAGAAATGACAAATACCCACCATTTGCTTCGACATGGATGGAACTGGAGGATATTATGCTAAGTAAGTCAATTGAAGGACAATTACCATATGGTTTCACTTATACCAAGAATATAAAAAATAGTGAAAGGAATCATAGGGGAAAGGAGAGAAAATTAGTGGGGAAAAAAATCAGAGAGGGTGACAAATCCTTAGAGACTGCTAGCTTTGGGAAATGAACAAGGGGTAGTGGAAAGGAAGGTGGGTGGGGGGATGAGGTGACTGGGTGATGGGCACCAAGGACGGCACTTGCTGGGATGAACAGTAGGTGTTATACTTCATGTTGGCAAATCGAACTCCAATAAAAGAATATACAAAAAATATCGTTAAAATAACCTACATTATTCATAAACCTTGCACCCCTGAATGACTAAGATAGTCCATGCCCTGGGCTACAGAAACTGGTTCTCTTCAAAAGGTTCCTTCTGGAAGCTATTATTCCTAGTTAATGATGATCCTATAAAATACCAGAGTCTGAATTTGTATAATAGAAGAGCTTTCATTTTACAAACAAGTTTTTTTAAATGCTTTTTATCAAATTCACAACTAATTCCAGACACAGCCAGCAGTCAAACTTACCACATTCAAATTTCAGGGAGAGAAAACAGCTGGCATCATTCATTAGTACTTGCTACATACAATATGCTTTATTGAAGTATTAAACATAACTCTTCAGACATGATATAGATGAAAAAACGGGTATTCACTATTGTGTATTCAGATAATTTCATTTCATGGAGTTCATATTATGTATCTGTATTTTATAAAAACATCTATAACATCAGACACCAAAGGCAGAGACAATAGAAGCAAAAACAGACAAGTAGGAATTCTTCAAGCTAAAAAGTTTCTGAACAAATTAATGCATCAACAGAATGAAAGCCACTTATGGAGTGGGAGAAAATATTTGCAAACCATGTATCTTATAAGGGGTTAATTTCCAAAATATATAAGGAACTCCTGAAACTGAAGAGTGGCAGGGTTGGGGGCGACATAATAACCCCCCATTTTTTTAAAGATTTATTTATTCATTCATGATAGACAGAGAGAGAGAGAGAGGCAGAGACACAGGAGGAGGGAGAAGCAGGCTCCATGCTGGGAGCCCGACGTGGGACTCGATCCCAGGACTCCAGGATCACGCCCTGGGCCAAAGGCAGGCGCTAAACTGCTGAGCCACCCAGGGATCCCAATAACCCCCCTTTTAATGGAGAAAAGACCTGAATGGACAAACATATAGTTGGCCAACAGGTACATGAAAACATGCTCAAAGTCACCAGGAAATGCAGATCAAAGCACAATGAGCTGTCACTTCCCATCTGTAAGCATGGCAGTGTGTGTGTTTGTGTGTGTGTGTGTGTGTGTGTGTGTGTGTGTGTGTGTGTGAGAGAGAGAGAGAGAGAGAGAGAGAGAGAGAGAGAGAAAGAGAGAGAGAGAGAAATTTTTTTTTAAAGACCACAAATGCTGGTGAAGATGTGGAGAAATTTCAATCCCTTGATAATGCAAAAATGGTACAGCTGCTACGGAAAACAGTATAGAGATTACTCCAAACACTTAGAAGTAGAACCACCATATAGTCCAGCAGTCCTACTTCTGGGAGATTCTTTCAGAGAAATTGAAATCAGAATCTCAAAGATATATTAGCACTCCCACGTTCACTGCAACAGTATTAAAAATAGCCAAGCCCCGGAAACAACCCAAATACTAACAGATGAATGGGTAAGTTAACATGGTATATCCATACCACAGACTATTATTCAGCCTTTAAAAAAGGAAAAAAGGACAGATCTCATGTTAACTATTCTCACCATAATTAATAATAATTTAAAACTTAACTGACTGAGCCATCCAGGTGTCCCCTCTTGATTTTGGCTCAGGTCATGATCTCAGGGTCCTGAGATCAAGCCCCGCATCGAGCTGCACATTCAGCATGGAGCCTGTTTAAGATTCACTCTGTACCTCTGCCCCTCCCAATGCTCTTTTAAAACACTTTAAGATAGGAGCAAGTCAGAGAATCAGACCTGAGGTTTAATAGTTTTAGCCAAACCCTTGGCTAATATACGAGTCTGAGTGCTCACTTGCATAATGATACCCTTCCACCTAGGCGGAGAATACAATGCAGGCAAGGCTGAGGGGCTCAAGCAGCTGCTCAACCTTCTAGTGCATTGATTTCAAACCCACTCATGTTTCTAGAATTCCTAGTTAACTTGTAGTTATATATGAATGCATTGTCTAAACCTGAAAAGACATTATAATTGAACAATTGGTTAGACTGTTATCCATCTCCACTTTTCCATAAGCTTTAAAATATAAGGGGAAGAAAACACTGAGCAATTAATTCGTTGCAGAAAAGAAAAATAGTTGAGGGCTATACACTCTTCCTATCCTGTCAAACTCTATGGGGATCCTGAGGCCCTCGGCTGGGCTGGTATCACTATGGTACACCCTCAGAGATTAAATCTCCCTGCCCCTCACCATAGCCCTCTCTTTCCCCATTGTCACCTGGAGGCCGAGATGCTCTTTTCGGTCTTCTTCGTTGTGCAGGCTTAACCACTTGGCTTTCCGGTTGCAGCGGCCACGGGCTAGGTGGAATTCGGCTGGTTTGCTGAGTCTGCATATTTGAGGGGATAGACATAAAGAGTGCTGTTAATGGAATTTGTCCCTCATCCAAAAATTATTTGCCTGCTATGTGCCCAAGTGCTATCAGGGCATGGAGCACGTTCCCTTGTAATGGCTCACACGCCAGTAACAGAAAATCATAATGTATATAACATTAGTATGTTAATGGCCAGGGAAATGAAGTAAAAGAGAACAAAGTACAGAAAATTTGTGTTATGGGGAAGGTAGGTTTGTGAAGGGGGGCTGGGTGAGTTCATGGGGTATGAAACAGAGCCTCGGGAGGAGGTTGGGACTCCACCAAAGCTTTGGAGGAGAGTTACAAGGTTATGGGAGCCACAGGTAAAGAGCAAGTTTTCTAAGGCAGCAATGTCCAAGGAAGCAGGAGCTGAACAAGGGGAGAGAAGCAGGAGAAGTCACAGGGGTGGTGGGAGGAAGGCCATCTGGAACAATGTGTTCGGACTAAGAAGACAGGAACGTGTACAGGGCATTGGGCAGAGGAGCTGCATGGACTGACTTACTGGTTCTGTGCTGAGTAACCGAAAAAATGACGAGGGCAAATGCAGGAAGACCAGTTAGGAGGCCACTTGTGGTGTTCAGCAAAGGATGCTGGGGGTTGGGGCCAGAGGGGGGAAACAGAGGTGGTAAGACGTTGTCAGATGCTAGGATTTTTTTTTAATTGGGAGAGGACAGTATTTCCTGGTTGTTTACATGAAGGGTTTTAGAGGAGTCTAGGATGGATCTAGAAGGCAGCAAAGGGCAGAATGGGGCTTCTTTAGAGGAGAGGAGTGGGGCATGTCGGGGAGGGCACCTCAGCAGCGCACAGACACCTGTGGGGTGTCAGCTGCTTGTTTTGAATTCATCCTCAAAGAGGAGTCCTTGGCTGGAGCCAAGATATTCAGACACCTTTCCATACTCTCAGGATGAAAGTAAAGCCCTTTGCGAGAGTGAAGGCACGTGAGAGGGAAGCAGCTGAGGAAGATCCAGCATCTTCTGCATAGATGAGACTGAACAGGACTGTGCTCACTGGCGGCGCTGCGGCTCCAGGTGGCGCTGCGGCTCCAGGTGGCGCTGCGGCTCCAGGTGGCGCTGCGGCTCCAGGTGGCGCTGCGGCTCCAGGTGGCGCGGGTTGGGACGGGAACCTACCACGGGCTCTGCCTCGAGCTCGAGTCCTGGCTCGGCCGGACATTGCGGTCCTGAGGGTGAGGACCCCGGAGGGGACAGGCCCTGGAAGAGCATGGTTCTAGGAGACATCTCTGTGTAGTTGCCTGGAACTTTCTACAGACGAGGACTTTAAAGAAAGGGTCAGGTGCTAAGGAGGCAGGGTTTCCCACCACACCCACAAGACTGGGAACTCCAAAGTTGTCAGAGAAGGGTCCTGTAGTGATCCTTTTCCCCATACAAAGTGGCGGGACCCCATGGGTTCCAGCGCTTACCTGTAGGAGTCAGGTGTGCACACAGTTCTCGCCTATAACATCCCCATCGCACAGGGAGGAACCAGGTGTCTCCTGGACGCTCACCCACCACACACACAGGCACACACACTCCAGAGCTCCTGCAGTCGGAACAGGTCCTCCGCTGACACAACTCACCTTCCTTCCTTCCTTCCTTCCTTCCTTCCTTCCTCAAGAATGAGGCTGCTCTGGGGTGGTTCACCTACACCCTGCGGCCTAGAGTTCCTCTCCTCCAGCCTCACAAAGTCTGATGCTCACATCCATGGGTTCAAAGAGGCTAAAGCTTCTCTCCGAAAGGCCCTGTACCCTACCACGGTCACCAAGTGGATGTAGGACTAGCCTGGCCGCTGTATGGGATGCTCTGGCTATCAGCAAGACTGGGGCCCACTGGCACCCACCCTCATTTCAATTTCAATTTCAACCCTGCTGGCCCAGCCCCTTCCGGCCCTGCCTCCATCTGGCCCAAATGAAGCCAACCTGGCAGGTTCATAGAGGCTCTGAGTTTCAGTTGGATGGGAGTGGGTGTTTCTACCTGCTATCTTGTCCGACCCGACCTCCCCGTCAACCAATCTCCAGATTAACCCACCAGGTGACTTTAGCAAATGACGTGTCCTTGGAGCTCTGGAAACTTAGGCTCTTACCCCTCAATAGTTTAACCAATTCCCTGCTCTTGCCAATACAACTAAAGTATAATTAATGTGATTATCCTTGGATCCAAACCTAGGCTCCTCCCATCATTGTCTCCTGGGTCTACGTCCCTATAAGTGGGTTGCAGTGATGTGTAAGCTTCTAGTTGGGAGTAATTTTTTTAAATGATATTTGTTGTGTCAGTCTTTTTTCTTGATTGCTTCAAAGTTTCTGTCATTCTTTGACATTTTTTAAAATCACCAATTCTTTAGTTTTTATAATTGCATTGTTTTGCATTTAAATGCTTCATGTACACACTGGATACCCATTTCATTTAAAAGTTTTTTTTAATTTTAATTCCAGTTAGTTAGCATACAGTGGTTTTTTTTTTTTTATTTACGATAGTCATACAGAGAGAGAGAGAGAGAGGCAGAGACACAGGCAGAGGGAGAAGCAGGCTCCATGCACCAGGAGCCTGACGTGGGATTCGGTCCTGGGTCTCCAGGATCGCGCCCTGGGCCAAAGGCAGGCGCCAAACTGCTGCGCTACCCAGGGATCCCGAGCATACAGTGTTATAGTAGGTTCCACTGGGCACTCATTTTATTTTATTTTTTTTTTGGGGGGGCACTCATTTTAATTAAGAAACTTTTTCTTGAATAATCCTAACCTTGCCCGCTGCTTTGAAGTCCTATCATAATTCTACAGATACCTATATGCTCCCTTAGCCATAATTCCAAACTCAATTATTCATTGTCTAGGGTGCCAATAATACAATGTTTTATTTGCTCTATCTTGAAACTATTCTAAAGACTAGAGAAGCCAAATGACTAAGCACTTGAAAATCCCTGGCTATTTTTTCAAGTGAATTTTACAGTCATTGCATTAAGCTCCAGAATATAATAGATTCTATTGACCTGTTACTTTGAGGTTGGATTGAATTTAGACAATGATTTACTTCTTCTGAGTTGCAGAGCCCTCACTAAGAGTTTCCTGGAAAATCCTTGTGCTCATAAGTGATTCCAAGGAAGATGTTTATGGGTGTCCAGGTTGCTGTGTAGATAGCACCATAGAAACTAGCCAAGGTGCCTGCTGGATAGTGGCCATAACTAGTGTGTATTCTGGTTTGCTAAGATTTTGGTCTGTCGGGACGCGTGGGTGACTCAGATTTTGAGCACCTGCCTTCGGCCCGGGGGCGTGATCCTGGAGTCCTGGGATCAAGTCCCACATCGGGCTCCCTGTGTGGAGCCAGCTTCTCTCCCTGCCTGTATTTCTGCCTCTGTGTGTGTGTGTGTCTCTCATGGATAGATAGATAAAATCTTTAAAAATAAAAAAATATATTTTGGTTTGTCTGGTGGAAGGCAACCCAGATGAAAGGGTGTAGAGAGAAGAGAAGGAGATCAGAGGAGAAAACTCTGGAATACAGAATTGGATGAGACACTCCCAGACATCACTGTGTACTTGTGGCATGTCCTGTCCTGAGTCTAGCCCAGTCTTCGGATATAGCAGGCTCTTCTTAAAGATTTCCTGAATCTGCATTAAGCACACCTGGGATGCATCTTTTGGTAAGTACTTACCCCTTCATGGCACTTCGGACTCTTTCTGGCAGGTCCTTCATGCCATGCAAAAAAAAAGTACCACTTCTTGCCCACTGGTGTTACAGGTCACACACTGGATTTGTTCCTGAGTGTCATAGAGTCTACATCACTGTTTATGGTTGGTCTTTGACCAGCAGAATGTAAGGGCCTCTAGGGAAGGGACTTGGGTCTGTTCTTCCCTGCTCCTTCTCCAGTAGATATAATAGTGCCGGGCCAAAACTATGTGCTCAATTCACATGTCAAAAGAGAATAGATGGATGCATGAATGGTTCAATATGATGATGAATTATAAATCTGATTTATAACTCTCATAAACAACCCAAAATGCCAGAGTGGATCTGATTATCATGAGGTTCCTGATGACTTGCAGGAATCTGCCAGTGTTCTTTCTGGGCAAAAAAAAGGGAGGGGAGAGGCACCTACGTGGGTCAGTTGGTCTAACATCTGACTCTTGGTTTCAGGTCATGGGACTGAGCCCCGCGTCAGGCTCCACACCCACCGCATGGAGTTGGTTTGAGATTCCCTCTCCCTCTCTCTTTTCCTTTGCCCTCCCCCTGCGCTTGCTCTCTCTGTCTTTAAAATAAATAATTTTTTTTTTTTTTACCAAAGGAGAGGAGGACATGGGAGAGAAGGTGGTAATTTTATTTTTTTTAAAGATTTTATTTATTTATTCATGAAGGAGAACAGAGAGAGAGAGAGGCAGAGACACAGGCAGAGGGAGAAGCAGGCTCCATGCAGGGAGCCCGATGCGGGACTCGATCCCGGGTCTCCAGGATCACGCCCTGGGTGGAAGGCAGGTGTTAAACTGCCAGAGAAGGTGGTAATTTTAAGCTGGAAAATGGGGGATACACAGACAAAAAGCTGGAGATAATTAAATGCAAGTTCGAAAAACATTTTGTAAATATCTTGGATCTAGACATCCATTTATGTAGGTATTTATGTATGTATGCATTTACATTTTCATTGAGAAAACACAATGATACACCAAAATAAGCCTAATGAAAGCCAGCTGATGGAAGAGATCAATGAATCTAGAGGTAAAAATATACAGACTAAATAAAGACGTGGTTCCTTAAGAAACCAAGGTAGTTGTTTTCTTGCCAAACCACCTGCAGCCTAATTAAGACAAAAAGAAAATGCTGAGAATCTTTGAAAAGAGAATGAAGAAACGGCCAGAGAGGGATTGGGGATGATAAGAAAATAATTAGCATGCCTCTGTACATTAATAGAGAAACCTGGGTAAAGGAATGGTATTCGATTTTTTTTCATTTCTTTTTTTGTATATATTTTTATTGGAGTTCGATCTGCCAACATACAGTATAACACCCAGTGCTCATCCCGTCCGGTGCCCCCCTCAGTGCCTGTCACCCAGTCACCCCATCCCCCACCAACCTCCCCCTCCACTACCCCTTGTTCTTTTCCCAGAGTTAGAAGTCTCTCATGTTTTGTCACCCTCTCTGATTTTCTTATGTACAACTTGTATTATCTGTTTATCTGCGTGCTTGTCCACCTCTCTATTCTAATCCCCCTTTGAAACTACAGAAATGTTGCTTTGACATGGATGGAACTGGAGGGCACTATGCCAAGTGAAATAAGTCAATCGGAGGACAACCATCACATGGTCTCACTCATACGTGAAATACAAGAAATAGTAGAAGAGATCATAAGAGAAAGGAGGGGAACTGAGTGGGAAAAGCCAGAGAGGGGGACAAACCATGAGAGACTCCCAACCTTGGGAAACAAAGGGTTGTGGAAGGGAAGGTAGGAGGTGGGATGGGGTGACTGGGTGACAGGCAATGAAGAGGGCACCGGATGGGATGAGCACTGGGTGCTATACTATCTGCCAGCAAATTGAATTTAAATTTAAAAAAATGTAAAAAATAAACTACAGAGATGAGTCTGAAAATTGTTGGCAGCACGTATGCCCTACAGATACTGTTTCTCATGGCATGTCCCTGGCCCAACTGCCACTTTTGTATTGCTTTCAGATTGAGAAACCAGACCTGAGACTAAGGGATCAACTTCCCAGTGGGACATTTTTGAAGAAGATTCATTCTAGGGAACAACCATAGAAAGACTAACAGGAAACAGTACCTGGGACTCTGTTACATGAAATTTGGGGATGTGAGGACCACTTACAGAGACATTCAGGACAAGGAGTCATACTGAAAAAGAACAATTTCAGGGAGATCCCTACCTATAAATGCAGTGCTTTTGTGGGATGCTTCAGTCTATAGTCAGTTCTTGTTTGACAATAGGGAATTCCTACAGGAGAAAAATATCTCCCTACATGTTGTACACATGTAGGGAGCCTGACACCAAATTTCAACCTGATTATTCAGCAGGCTTCTGTGCAGAAGAGAAACTGTGGCAATGTAGTGAATGGGGAAAGTACTTCTGTGACCATCCCACCTTCATTGGGCATCAGGGCATTCACACTGGAAAAAAACTATGTATTTGTAAGGAATATGGAAAAGCCTTCATTCAGAGCTCATCTCTTACAAAGCATCAAAGGTATCACGTAGGAGACAAACCCTGTCAATGTAGTGAATGTGACAAAGCTTTCAGCCAGAGCTCATCATTGACCACCAGAGAATTTGAGAGGAAGGGGGCAAAATGGCAGAGGAATAGGATCCCCAAGTCACCGGTCCCTACCAACTTACCTAGATAACTTTCAAACCATCCTGAACACCTACGAATGCGACCTGAGATTTAAAAAGAGAACAGCTGGAACTCTACAGAGAGAAAAGTTTTGGCTTCTAACAAGACAGGAAGGCGGAAAGAAATAAACAAGAAAAGGAAAGAAAGAAAGAAAAGGAAAGAGAGAAAAGAAAAGAAAAGAAAAGAAAAGAAAAGAAAAGAAAAGAAAAAAAAGAAAAGAAAAGAAAAGGAAAAGAAAAGAAAAGAAAAAAAAAGAAAGAAAGAAAAAGAAAAGAAAGAAAGAAGAAAGAAAGAAAGAAAAAAGAAAAGAAAAGAAAAGAAAAAAGAAAAGAAAAGAAAGAAAAGAAAAAAGAAAAGAAAAGAAAAGAAAAGAAAAGAAAAGAAAAGAAAAGAAAAGAAAAAAGAAAAGAAAAGAAGCGAAGCCTGGGGGCAGGTGGGGGGGGGGGGAGCTGCGGGCCAGAGGAGATGGCTCCAGCCTGGCGGGAAAGCCTGGGCGCCCCTAGAGCCCAGCCCCGGAGAGGAGGGGCGTCGGGCTGAACCCCAGGAGGGGCGGCGGAGCCCCCAGGTTCCCGGGGTCACTAGCAGACGAGGCGCGCCCGGGGCAGAGCGCCCCACAGCCCGCGGGCCGAGCTCGGGACAGCGCTGGAGCCGCAGAGGGCAGGGTCTCGGGGAGAAGCAGGGGGGCAGGCGGGGGCTCCGGGACAGCGAGGACTCCCCGGCGGCCGGCCCCGAGCTGTGCAGGTCCGCGCCCCCGCCCCGGAGCACCCAGGCCCGCGGGGACTGGGGATGGCGGGAGTTACTGGGGAGC
>NW_026574935.1:0-37314 GCF_905146905.1 Nyctereutes procyonoides | reverse complement strand
CTAACCTTGCACCTAAAGGAACTGGAGAAAGAACAGCAAATAAAACCTACACCCAGCAGGAGAGAGTTAATAAAGATTGGAGCAGAACTCAATGAAATAGAGACCAGAAGAATTGTAGAACAGATCAACAAAACCGGGAGTTGCTTCTTTGAAAGAATTAATAAGATAGATAAACCATTAGCCAGCCTTATTAAAAACAAAAGAGAAAAGGCTCAAAGTAATAAAATCACGAATGAAAAAGGAGAGATCACCACCAATACCAAGGAAATACAAATGATTTTATTTTATTTTTACAAATGATTTTAAAAACATATTACGAGCATCTATACTCCAATAAATTGCGCAATCTAGAAGAAATGAACATATTTCTGGAAAACCACAAACTACCAAAACTGGAACAAGAAGAAATAGAAAACCTGAACAGGCCCATAACTAGGGAGGAAATTGAAGCAGTCATCAAAAACGTCCCAAGAAACAAAAGTCCAGGGCCTGATGGCTTCCCAGGGGAATTCTATCAAATGCTTAAAGAAGACACAGGGCAG
Organism: Nyctereutes procyonoides; assembly: GCF_905146905.1. Taxonomy (NCBI): domain Eukaryota; kingdom Metazoa; phylum Chordata; class Mammalia; order Carnivora; family Canidae; genus Nyctereutes; species Nyctereutes procyonoides. Next base: position 36,772 of record NW_026574935.1, on the reverse strand, counting down.
CCCAGGTGGCTCAGCTGTTTAGCGCCACCTTCAGCCCAGGGCCTGATCCTGGAGACCTGGGACAGAATCCCACATCAGGCTCCCTGCATGGAGCCTGCTTCTCCCTCTGCTTGTGTCTCTGCCTCTCTCTCTCTCTCTCTCTCTCTCTCTCTCTCTCTCTCTCTCTGTGTGTGTGTGTGTGTGTGTGTGTGTGTGTCTCATGAATAAATAAATGAAATCTTAAAAAAATAAAGAAAGAAGAAACAATATCTATTCTATTAAAGTTGTTCGGAAAGATGAAAGGATGGAATACTTCCTAACTTGATCTATGAGGCCAGCATCACCTTAATTCCAAAGCCAGACAAAGACCCCACCAAAAAGAAAAATTATAGACCAATATCCCTGATGAACATGGATGCAAAAATTCTCAACAATATACTAGCCAATAGGATCCTACAGTACATTAAGAAGATTATTCATCATGACCAAGTGGGATTAATCCCTGGGATGCAAGGCTGGTTCAACATTCGTAAAGCAATCAATGTGATTGATCATATCAACAAGAAAAAAAACAAGAACCATATGATCCTCTCAATAGATGCAGAGAAAGCGTTTGACAAAATACAACATCCATTCCTGATCAAAACTCTTCAGAATGTAGGGATAGAGGGAACATTCCTCAGCATCTTAAGAGCAATCTATGAAAAGCCCACAGCAAATATCATTCTCTATGGGGAAACACTGGGAGCCTTTTCCCTAAGATCAGGAACATGACAGGGATGTCCACTCTCACCACTAGTATTCAACATAGTACTAGAAGTCCTAGCCTCAGCAACCAGGCAACAAAAAGAAATAAAAGGCATTCAAATTGGCAGAGAAGAAGTCAAACTCTCCCTCTTTGCAGATGACTTGATATTGTACATAGAAAACCCAAAAGACTCTACCCCAAGATTGCTAGAACTCATACAGCAATTAGGCAGTGTGGCAGGATACAAAATCAATGCCCAGAAATCAATGGCAGTTATATACATTAACAATGAGACTGAAGAAAGAGAAGTTAAGGAGTCAATCCCATTTACAATTGCACCCAAAAGCATAAGATGCCTTGGAATAAACCTAACCAAAGAGGTAAAGGGTCTATATCCTAAAAACTACAGGACACTTCTGAAAGAAATTGAGGAAGACACAAAGAGATGGAAAAATATTCCATGCTCATGGATTGGAAGAATTAATATTGTGAAAATGTCAATGTTACCCAGGACAATTTACACATTTAATGCAATCCCTATCAAAATACCATGGACTTTCTTCAGAGTGTTGGAACAAATAATCTTAAGATTTGTGTGGAATCAAAAATAAATAAATAAAAAGATTTGTGTGAAATCAGAAAAGACCCTAAATAACCAGGGGAATATTAAAAAAGAAAAACAGATTCGGAGGCATCACAATGCCAGATTTCAGGTTGTACTACAAAGCTGTGATCATCAAGGCAGTATGGTACTGGCACAAAAACAGACACAGAGATCAATGAAACAGAATATAGAATCCAGAAGTGGACCCTCAACTTCATGGTCAACTATTATTCGACAGAGCAGGATAGACTATCCACTGGAAAAAGGACAGTCTCTTCAATAAATGGTGCTTGGAAAATTGGACAGCCATGTGCAGAATGAAACTAGACCATCCTCTTACACCATATACAAAGATAAACTCAAAATGGATGAAAGATCTAAATGTGAGATAAGAATCCATCAAAATCCTAGAGGAGAACACAGGCAACACCCTTTTTGAACTTGGCCACAGCAACTTCTTGCAGGATACATCTATAAAGGCAAGGGAAACAAAAGCAAAAATGAACTATTGGGACTTAAGATAAAAAGCTTCTACATAGCAAAAGACTCAAACTCAAAATGGATGAAAGATATATCTTTTAACTGAATCATTTTACCTTCTTGCCTGAGGTATTCATGGGTAAAAATAGAAAATGTGTTGCTAACCTGTTTCTAACTCCTGACTTCCTAGTCCATCCTCTGACCTCAATCAATATCTCCTTTCTACATATTCTCAACTATCTTTTAAAATTAATCTCATAATGCTTTCAACAATAAATTATATAGAAGAATAAGCCTAGTAATACTTCAGTGACCACTAGGATTGACCCATTCAACAGGAAATAAGAATTCTGCAAACACAGCAAACTACTAGTGATCAAATTCCTACAAAAACCTTTCAATATTTACTTCTAGGCCAAGTACTCTTTCATGCATTATCCAGTTATTTTAAATGTTTTTACAAATTAATTGAGTCATTTCATACAGTTTTAATTTCTCTAAGGCCAAATTCATTTCTTCTTTGCTCAATCCAATTCCATAGGGATTATAACAACTTGGGCTTCAAATCAACATCCCAAAATATTTTTTCATCAATGAACTTACACATCCTTTGTTCCACCAAGAATCCATGTCAGGAGGATTACTGTTCCACATACCATAAAGCAAGTGAAGTTGCAGGATCATTCTTTTTTCCTTCCCAACAAATCTCCATGCACCACATGTTCCCAGTGACTGGAAGAGTGACTAGAGTCATTGTTTACTAAATTCTGGATTCCCTTGGTTTGTGGATATAATCATATTCCAGATATCAAAGTACAGAAGTACTGGCTTCCAAGTGTCATTGTATAACACTATCCATCTGCCATCTCTTCCCTAATAGGATCAACACAGTCTCTTTCCTTTATCTTTTCAATCCCAACCAGTTGAACCAAAGGGAAGATAAAATTGACAGAAATATCAGTAGTATCAGGCCATTACAAAACAATAAAGGCCAAACTGTGAAATAACATCCTGCCATAAATTAAGCTTACCTTAATGTTCCCATAAAAACCACCTCTTGGCCTTGGCCCTCTAGCACTCCTGGCTACTAGAATTTATAACCATCAGATTACACAGTGATTAAAATAGCCAATATGTTTTCCTGCATAAGGTACAAGTCTGCAAGTCTTCTCCCATCAAAAGTGATAGCTATGATATTCCAATATAGCAAATATCCACTTTGTCCCCTCATTATAGCTTCATTATTCCAAGCCAACTTCTAGCCACAGTCTATCTCCTGCAAGATATCCCTCTAGTGTCCCTGTTTGGGGAAATAAATTTTTCTTATCATGATACACTTCTATGAACATTATTTTGGATGGATTCAGTACCCCCAAACTCAGCAACTAAGATTCTTGCAGATTATAAAGAAAAGGTGGTTATTAAGTAACAGTGCTAATTAGATCACCAGATATTTTGTTGCCATTGGACATGGGTGGGTTTGTGCAGTTTGGGAAAAAGATATCACCAAAAAATACTGCATGCTCCTATGAGATTATCAATTGGGTATGTTCCATCCCAAATACTGTTCCATCTGGTATGCCATAGCAATTCCAATAAATATCTTTTACATAACTCCAAAGGAGAGAAGTCAGACATACTGGGCCATTAAAACAAACCCAAGCTGGCCTCCCTCAAATCTGTCTGAGTTTCATTTCTGCTTTCCTTAAACACATTCTTTCCACTTCCACATTTTGTATATTCAAAGGATCAAATCAAGCTCTGCCATACCTGGAAGTCAGCAAGATTCTACTTCCCATCATATCAGTCAGCTTAGCAACTTATCATATCCATCTGTGGCCACGTGGAGTGTTTCTTATTCAACCTTATATCTCCTATGTGATTAATTGGTAGTGTTTCTCAGGTCAACTGAAAAATGAGCACATGGTAAATATAGCCTATAAACCCCAAGCCAAACTCTAACTGTCCATAAATTGGGTCATCAATGTGTAACCTCACTTCTTTTTTCCAAATGATCAAGTTGAAGTTTTTAGGTACAGCCTGAAAATCAGGTCAAGTCCCCTACTATGAAGAAAACAAGTCTGCAGGATTTTTCTAGAGTCAGTCTTTCCTCATTGACATATGACAGAGGTGGTAAGAATACTCTCTTGTTCCAAAGTGGTCTCTTGAAAATAGCATGATTGCATTCTGCTCTGGAATCATGAGCCACTTATAAATGCTTCTATCTGTTTCTATTTATTACTACTTTTGGCCCACAATCTCTCCCTATCATCAGATTTTCTAGATCAACTATACTATTTTTTCCACAGGGCTGACTAGAATGGCAGTTATGTTAACACCTCTTTGGGTACACACCCAGGCAGATTGTCTAAGCTCTGATAGGAAAAGAATCACAGGACTGACCTTGCCACTTGGTAATGGAGCTACATTTACAGTTATCCCTAAATTGGCTACAGGAGATGAAGTTATGATCTTCCTTAAAATATCTTAGGAAAACATATTTTCAATTTTAATTGCAAAGATATTGTGTCTCAGGCATCAATATTAGCTTCCTTCAGTACACATAAGTTTAAACACATAATAATCTGCACTAGGTCAGGCAACACAACATAAAAATGTTGTGAAATGGTGAAAATGTAAAATTGTGGAATTGTATCATTGTTCATCTCATTTTATGCTACTAACCCTAAAAATATTTCTAGGGGAGTCATCAACAGAAAAGATTTCACAAGTTTGCCTATTTGAAAGGACTCACAAGCCCCACAAAACATACTCGCATAATGCTTTTGTTTAAAGACCAATGATACTGTGAAGCAAGCATCTGGCAAGCACTGAAGGTCCAAGAGATGTCCAAACAATCTCTCAAAAGTCCTCGTTCACACAGACAAGCAAGCATCATCTTCAGTTGAACCACCAAGACCAGCATGAGAGAAACATTAGCTTCAGGAGAACTCAAGGCATAAGTTTGCAATGAGGTGCTTATGTCCCTCTGGTCAAGCCAGTTATACCAAGTAAAAGCCATCAGGAAAAAATGATTCTTGGAGTCATCAGGGAAGTTTGGGACCAAAAATCCCACTGGTCTTATCCTAGCCAAGGGTCAAAGATCTGCATAACCAGAAATAAGAACAGACTTTCCTGTTGAGTAGTAAAATAACTTTCCTACACAGTCCACCCTCTGATTCTTGGTCAAGATTAAATCACTCATAATCATTCCTTCTCCTGTATGTTTTGCACCATTTACAGAACAGGCAAAAAATTCCACAAGTTCCAAAGTGCTAATAATTGTGTCATCAAATAGGAGATGGGTATTGTTTTAAAGAAACATTTCAGTTAACCAAATATTCCACCACAAACTTGTTCACCATCATGCCCAAGTTTAAAAAACTATTTTATCTCCTCCCACTACTGAAATTAAATTTTTATGAAAAGTATCAATATATTGATTTAGTATAACAATTGACTCATTGTTAACTAATTCTAGTCCCTCCTCTAACCAGATTTCACTGTATGGACATCATGGGGAAATGTTAATTCAATTTCCCAATACATTTGATCATATCAGTATTATAGATTTTGTTAAAATCAAACTAATCCTACCAGTTACACCAGTATTAAACAAAATAACAGGTACATTATCATTAACTGATTGGCTCCCTTTCTAGCAGCAATTACTTCTCACTATTAAATTAATTTTCACTCGGATCCTTCATTTGATATAACCCAGGGTTCTCCTCATCTTTTGGTCATCCAATGACCCTTTTGCAGTCTGCATTGCCAGTCCATTGACTACTGCCCAAGCCTCAGAAAAGCCATACCATATCACGATAGCAATAATCTAGTTCTTCTGGTGCTACAAGGAACACCGCTCTTAACCCACTGAGTGGATTTATAGTTTCCTCTTCAATTAATCAGCCTTTACACAGCTGCTTTCCAGACTGAGTGATGGCTCTCCAAACTCAAGCCATCATCTATAAACCATACTGTTTATTAGGCATCCTCCAAAAACTGATCATAAGGAAGGACCCATTTAGCAATGAAGTTAGGTAACTCCTCAGAAGGAGCTAATGTAGGGCTCAAAGGCAACGTAGCCACTTGTTCATGTATTCCCCCTTTTGCAAGTCCTCTATTTACATTTCAATTTAATAAAAGAAATATTCTGTTCATTTCTCTACCTACTAGAATGATTATCTAATATAATCTGTGACTTATGGATATTTCAGATCTCAAAATAATGTTATATCCTTCAGTAAAAATCAAGGCAGTTTCAAATAAAGTCCAATAACAAGCAAGCAATCACCTTGCAAACAGTGTGCACCCTTTGGCTGTTTAAGGCAATTTCCCAGTTCACATGCCCACTGATGCACCTCTAGGTGGCAATTCCAGCATCCTTTACAGAAGGCATTCTTCAGAGAAGAGAAATTTTTCTCATGATTCTCTTTTTAGGAACAGAGAAGCAACACCCAGAAAAAGTTCCATAGTTTCTATCTTGTTGCATTGGCCAGAATTGTGTCACATGCCCACCTTTAAACTGATCACTGGAAAAGAGGAGAAAATCACCTTAATTGCCTTAGACTAATCCAGATTCACAACTCTGGCCTGGGAATGGACCACACTTTACCCCAAACACCTGGCCACCTAAACCAGAAGAAATGGAGTTTTGTTACAAAGAAAGAAGCTGCAAAATAGCCACTCTGTGGTGCCTCCACTGCACACTCCTCATATCTGTAATCAAACTCTCTGCCTCTCCCCCACCCTTCTCTCTTAGCTCTACCCCACTGGCATTTAAACATGATCAAGTTTCTCCTATGCTGAAAAATATTCACCCTCAATCTCATATCCCATTCACTGACTAATTTAATTCTGATAACAACTCCATGAAATAATATTCTCTATTTTGCAGAAAAGGAAACCAAGCCATGGAGAAGATGAATAACTTAGCCAAGATCACACAGCTTGGCCAGGATTCAATAAATAATAGCCAACAGTATCACAGTTGTATAAAATGCAAACATTTCTCTCAATTTATTTCAGAAAAATATTTCCCAAGTATTTTCTATGCATAACACACTCATTGGACGATATTATATTCAGTCTCTCAGTGTTCTTCCCAACAAACCAAATCTATTTAGGGCTGTTTTAGAGGCTCTACTAAGTGAAGTAACATATACAGAATCTTGTAAATAGAAGAATCAAGTATCACACCCAGGCTTATGGCTTTGGTGCATTATTTCTCTAGGACCCTACCACATCTCATTCATGTAGAGGATGTCCTTGGTCCTAACATCTGCTCGGTCATCCTTCTATTCTACAGGCATCAGAAAATTCCCAGAAACAAAACTTCCAAGATAATGTCTAGGCATATCTCCCATATTGAAGCCAAAAGCAGGAAAGGAAGATTAAAAATGTTTTTCTCTCTGTGGCTCTCCTCATGTCACTGCTACACATGGGATCTGCCTGAGGAATGTGTCCTGCCAGCCACTGGTGGTAGAACCAGGGCCTCTAAATAACCCACCAGGGTCTAGATCAGCACCCCACACCCATCATTCCTAGTACATGAGACACATCACAGAATCAGTGTCTAACTGCTACAACAGCATAATTGCTACAGTTCAGGCTTAGAATTAGATTCTTGTATTTAAATACAAGCTCTATTAAAAAAAAAAGTGGGAAATATCAGAAAGGGAGACAGAACATGGAAGACTCCTAACTCTGGGAAATGAACTAGGGGTGGTGGAAGGGGAGGAGGGCGGGAGGTGGGGGTGACTGGGTGGCGGGCACTTAAGTGGGCACTTGACGGGATGAGCACTGGGTGTTATTCTGTATGTTGGCAAATTGAACACCAATAAAAAATAAATTTATTATTATTAAAATAAATAAATAAATACAAGCTCTACCAAAGATTAGCTTTTCTGATCTTGACCAAATAATGCTCACATAAGCATCAACTTCTTCACGCATAAAATATAATTACTAATATCTTCTTTATGGGGTTTATGTGAGAATTATATGAAATACCATACTTGGCATAAATTTATTATTTGTCAGTTCTCATTGTGTCCACATTTCCTTTATTCCTACAACCTTTTCAAGGACTCCCAAATTCCCTGTCAGATTTTTAGTGATGACAAGGTCAAATATTCGTAGCAAGATTTTGGAATTATACTGACTTATGAATCAGTATTTGATACTTTAAAACTTTCTTCTCTCCTTTCTGTATGTACCCAGATTCTAGCAACCATAAGAGTAAGAAGATAAGTTATATCTATATAGCTTGTTAAAACAGAAAAATTAGGGATTGCAAGCACCATACTAATATTATATTATATTATATTATATTATATTATATTATATTATATTATATTATATTATATTAGTTGGGGCAATTCTTGCCAGAGACCCAAACTGGTCATACCATGAGCTTTAATGTTCTGCACAGAAAATGGCAGACAGCAGTGTGCCTTTGCTCAATGCCAGGCACAATTCCAGCACTTCACATGCATTATCTCGTAAAACCCCACAACAGTCCTATGATGGGTACCATTATCACCCACTTTTTTATAGATGTGGGAACCTGGGTAAAAAGAGGCTGAAGAACAAAGTCACACAGTTAGCAAATAGAAGATACAGCAAAACATTTTCTCTTCAGCATGATTCAGATTTTTATTATTAAGAGCACTTTCTCTAGCCTACATGTGTCCATTCTTAGGGCATTAGCAATAGAATAGCAGTTTTTCACTGGTTTATATACTATCATGTGTTATCTTGCTCAATCCCCACCCCACTTCTAGACCTCTGTGAGATAGGTAGTATTAAGGCTATTTTATAGACTCTCACTGACTCATGCATCCATACCCTCATGACTAGAATATTCTGTGCCGTGTGTCCCATACTCTAAGATCATTTTTTAGACACAGTCATAGAGGGGCTGCTAACCCAACCCAACTGGTTCTCTCCTATCCCTTTGGTCACAGATGCCATAGCAACAAGAGAAAAATCATGAATTGGTGTGGCTACCATCTTGATTGAAGTTGCTAATTCTAATCCTTTGGGAGCTGAGAGGATAGAGCCTCCTTAACTCCTTGCACTTGAGTAATACCTATTTAAATACTTCCCTGAAACCACACAGGAAAATATTGATAAAGATAGACCCAGCTGACCACATAAAAATAACCAGCCACACATCACGGAAGCTGTTTTGTTCTGAGTTTCCAATACAGTTGGATCCAGATTTCCAAGACCAAAGGAGGTAACTCTGACTGAGCACAGTCTTACTAAGAAAAAGGCTTAAAGAGCTAACTTCAGCTAACTTACCTGCTACTCCAAGGCATCTTTCATTTGTTGCTGATAGTATGGTGTTTGCAATCCCTAATTTTTCTGTTTTAACAAAGTTTACTATTATCAAAGCTTTAGATCAAGTGGCTTTTATAATATTCCTCATCTAGTCACCAAAAAAATACTGGCAAATAGGCAGTAAGCTGGCTTGGAAAGAGATGTCCCCCCAATGGTTAGATTTTTTTCCCCTCTATTTGGTATGAAGTCTAACACTTTGGAAGCTAGGTAAAGAAATTTATGATCTGAGCTGGGATGCTCATGTGTCACATTCAGAGGAAGGTATGACCCTAGGAAGCAAACCTAAACCTAGCCAATGAACTCAGAATTATTTAGGAAGTTTCTCTCTGCAATCATTTTCAAGTCACAAAGTGAATAAGAGAAATATTATACCTAACATAAAAATGAATGAACTTGCAAAGAAGCCACTAGGAATGGGTTAGTGATTTCTACCTCCATGTCAAGTGTGCTCCAAATTAAGATACCTGTTCTGGAATGAATCTGTTACTTTTTTCTCAAATGCATTCATGCAGGTAGGTACAACCTGTAATTTTTTAATTAATATTAAAACAGAATAATTCTGTTCTCCAGGTGATACTAGTGTCCTCCATTTTAAGGTGAGTTAGATTTAAACATCAGTATCTACTGTCACATATAAGGTCTATTATGAAAAGCAGTCACTCAGGATATTATGAACCCAAAAAGAGACTAAGAAGATATTTCTTTTACTAACTTGTTCCACTGATTATAAAAGTAATCTATTCTTGTAGAAAATTTAGATTAAAAAAATTTAAAGAATATAAAAATTGCCTTTAACTTATAATTCAAGTAAGCACTATTAATCTTTGCAAGGTACTTTTTTCAGATACTTTTCTATGTATATATGTCATTTGGAACAATTTAGATCATAATATATAAACTGTTTCATATCTTGTAGTTTCCACTCAATATGATTTTGGAAGGATCTTTCCACACTATTAACTCTTCTTGTAAATAACTTCAATGTCCACCTGATATTTCATCACTATAATTGCTCAGTTATTCATCTCTATGCAGACATTTGGATTATGTTTAATTATTATTTAAAAAATACGAAATACTACCTGTATGCATAATTTTTGTCCATATTTTTTTTATCTAGAATAGATTCCCAAGCGTAAGGAGTTCTGGACATTACCATTTATAAAGCCCTTATTACATAGAGTCAAGTTTCTTTCCCGAATATTTTATATCAACACACAGCTGCCAGCACTGCGTAATATAACTGTCATAAATCTTTGCCAACTTGCCAGTTAAAAGCATCTCACTGTTTTTATATGGTGCTTCTTTGATGACTTGTGAAATAGAGAATTTTTTAGGTGTCTATTGCTTTCACCTGAGAGTGATATTTTTATTAGCTTTGCCCTTGTTTTCATAATGGTATAAGTAGACCTTTTTTGTAAAAAAAAATTTCTATAATAATGGTTACTTGTTATATTTGTTGTAAGTATTTTTCTAGTTGCTCTAGATCTTTATGTAACTGAATCCATTGTCCTGTATCTCATACCAGTGCATTTTGCTTAACATACTCTTCCCCATTCAGAGATTATATATTTATTTCTTTGTGTTCTGTTTTTGAATGAATCTATATTTTATTTGAACGTTTAATACACTCTATTCTTTTTGTTCTCTCTTTTACCTCCCTTTTTTTTTTGGTGATGTCATGAAGATTTATTCTATTTTGAAAAATACCTATCCAGATGTTGAAAAATGTTTTATGAACTACACATAATATCCTTTTAAGTATTCTTTAAAAATAAGGTCCTTTTGTAATATGATCACACTTGCTTCTTATTAAGCTTATTTAATCATCAGTTGTATTTGTGCATAGCTATTTGTACTTTTGAAATATTAAAAACAACTTTTGAATGGATTTATCAAATCTAGTATTTTTCTGATATACTGATTTCTACATTCAATCTTTTTTCTGGATATAACTGGCTGTTTTCTAACTTCTTCAATACTTCATTTATTTTATCTTCATGTATGTTCTCCCTTCATATTATGTCAATCAAATATTTCAAGGATAAGAATAGTTATATGTGAAGTCTTTTCATTTTTATTCTTCTTTCAAGAATTTGGAGTGTGTAAGAAAGCTATGTTTTACCCTTGGGATAAAACTTTGGTCTATGTAGGAATGATATTCTTCAATCCCCCTGTGCTTTTTGTTATTTTTCCTATTTTATACGTGAGAAATTTTAGACGCAGTAAGACTAAGTTCTGTACATATCATTGCATGACTGCTAAGCAGTGAAAACAGAATGAAGAAGCAGTCTATCTGACTGTAAAGAACATCCAACAAATTATAATGCTCTTGCTTCCTTGTCTTTAAAGAATGTTTTCTAAATACATCCAGAGTTTCTCCTAGCCTTCCTTAAACTGAGTTTTTATATGCCAAATACCCTTGAAAACTACATAAAACAAATTCTCCCAACAGGGAATTCTAAAGTTTCTAATAAATCTGGAGAATTTTGCATTGAATCATGTTCTTTCATCCTCTTCAGGATATTCTCCCTTTTTCTTGTTTGATGATGTTCTTAGACAATTCCATTTAAATGTGGTGTAAGCTCAGAGATCTAACTGCCAGATAATCTCAGTGGAGCCTCAAACATACACTCAGTTTTTTCTGAAATGTGACTACATTATTCTTAATTTCAAATTGGAGTTGCCTGATATTTTATAGTCACCCTGAAACAAGTCACAAGCAACAAGAATAACAAATTGCTGCTTAGCCTCAGCAGCACAGGTGACAAGAGAAGAGACCCAGGGCAGTAGCTTCTCATGAATTCAAGCCTCTGCTCCTCCTTACAGGTCCTCCTTTCATTCCAGTTTTCATATGGGAGAAAATACAATCGCAATTGTTCAGAGAATATCCACCAGTGCGCAATTACAGGAAGGAGTGTACAATTGTAAAACTGTATTTGTGTCTATGGATGAGTGTATGTGAATGTGTGTGTGCATATGTCTACGTGTCTGTATCTGTCAGAGGCTAAAGAGGCTATGTGTTCATTATATGACCAGTAATAAGGCCCAACTTTATTTATGTATGAATTTATCTGCTTGGGGTTTCCATAAGTTTCACAAAAAACAATCCTGACAGAAATCATTTGCTAGATCAAAATGTGCCTGCAACAATTGCAATCCCTGTGCTGTTTGCAGGTAAATCAATTATCCAGATACCAAAGTGGGTTCACAGAACAAATGAACAACGTGACGGAATTCATCCTGCTTGGCCTGACACAGAACCCAGATGTGCAGAAACTCTTGTTTGCTGTGTTTATAGTCATCTACTTTCTCACTGTGGCAGGCAACTTACTCATTGTCGTGACAATCAGCACCAGCAGAGCCCTGGGCTCCCCCATGTATTTTTTTCTGTCTTTCCTGTCCTTCATAGATAGCTGCTGCTCTTCAACTATGGCTCCCAAAATGATATTTGACTTACTTGCTAAAAAGAAAACTATCTCCTTCAGTGGGTGCATGACTCAGCTCTTTGCAGAACATTTCTTTGGGGGAGTTGAGATTATCCTGCTCACAGTGATGGCCTATGACCGCTACATGGCTATCTGCAAGCCCCTACACTACATGATCACAATGAACAGGCAAATGTGTGCCAACTTGGTGACCATGGCCTGGGCTGGGGGATTTCTTCATGCTCTGATTCAAATTCTTTTTATAGTCTGGTTGCCCTTCTGCGGCCCCAATGTCATTGACCATTTCATCTGTGATCTTTTTCCTCTGCTAAAACTCTCCTGCACTGATACTCACATCTTTGGACTTTTTGTCGCCGCGAACAGTGGGCTGATGTGTCTGCTCATTTTTTCTATTCTTGTCACCTCTTATGTCCTCATCCTCTACTCTCTAAGAACTCACAGTACTGAAGGACAGCGTAAGGCTCTCTCTACCTGTGCCTCCCATGTTACGGTAGTTGTCCTATTCTTTGTACCCTGTATATTTGTGTACCTTAGGCCCATGGTCACCTTCCCCATCGACAAAGCAGTGGCTGTGTTTTATACTATGATAACACCCATGTTAAATCCTTTAATCTATACCCTCAGAAACTCAGAAGTGAAAAATGCCATGAGGAAGCTCTGGGGCCACACAGTAATCTTGGGTAATAACAATTCATGTGACTAGAAAAGAAAAAAAATGTCATTCATATTTTAAGAACAAGCATGACTAACAGAAAGATCAATGGTCTTCAGGTCAAAATATGTGAGTTTAAGTATATTTTGCTCCCCTTGCTTTCTGTAATCTTTTTTTATTTGAATTAAATTAGCCAACATATGGCACATTATTAGTTTCAGATGTAGAGTTCAATAATTCATCAGTTGTGTATAACACCCATGCCTCATCATATCACATGCCCTCCTTAATGCCCATCCCCCAATTACCATATCCCCCATCCACCTCCCCTTCACCAACCCTCACTTAATTTCCTATACTTAAGAGTCTCTCATTGTTTTTCTCCCTCTCTGATGACTTCCCATTCAGTTTTCCCTCCCTTGCCCTATAATCCTGTGCACTATTTCTTATATTCCACATATGAGTGAAACTATATGATAATTGTATTTCTCTGATTGACTTATTTCACTCAGCATAGTACCCTCTAGTTCCAGCCACATCAATGTAAATGGTAGGTATTCATTTTTTCTGAGGGCTGAATAATATTACATCATCTTTATCCATCCATATGTCAAAGGACATCTTGGCTCCTTCCATAGTTTGGCTATTATGGACATTGCTGCTATGAACACTGGGATGCAGGTGTCCCATTATTTCACTACATCTGTATATTTGGGAAAAATACCCTTGTGTAATTGGTGGGTCCTAGGTAGCTCTATTCTTAACTTCTTGGAGAACCTCCATCCAGTTTTCCAGAGTGACTGCACCAGCTTGCATTCCTACCAACAATGTAAGAGGGTTCCCTTTCTCCATATCCTCATTAACATTTGTGGTTATTTTAGCCATTCTAACTGCTGTAAAGTGGTATCCCATTGTGGGTTTGATTTGTATTCCCCCGATGACACATGATGTTGACCATTTCTGTAATCTTTGATGGTTCATCTTTCATACCAGTAATTGATTAAATAATCATTTAAGAGACTAAAGTCTCTTCCAATTAGAAACCCCTCTGTATTTACAAGTTGTTGATGAAAAGGCATTGCTTATCAGCATAAAATATCACAATATATAGAAAATCTCTCAGCTTAAGAAACAATTCTCTGTAAAGCTTTGGGTATAGATTATATAACCAATAGGACAATTAAAATATTTAAGGTAAAGACATAATGGTGGGACACCTGGGTACCTCAGTGGTTGAGCATCTGCCTTTGTCTCAGGTTGTGATTCCAGGGTCCTGGGATCAGGTCCCGCATCGGGCTCTCCACAGGAAGCCTGCTTCTCCCTCTGCCTATGTCTCTGCCTCTCTCTCTGTCTCTCATGAATAAATAAATAAAATCTTTTTTTTAAAAAAATGCATAATTATTATGTGTTTTACTTAAAATTCATAGCTTTAATCCCAAATATGTAGTCAAAGTAGATTTATTATGCTGAGAAATAAAGATCAAACAAAAATGAATTTGTTTTGAAAAATGAGAGAGGATTCATCCCAAAATAAATGCTGCCTTGTTGCACAATTACAGGGGCACTATTTACAGGGTAATCTGGGCTCTTCCTAGAATAAATTATTTTCTCTGCTTAAAGACAAAAAAATGGTATGAAATTCTTCTAGATATAGCTATAGAACAATCTCACACATGATTCCCCAGAAAGATAATTTTCGGTCAAAGACACACTTCATCTTGATGAAGTCCCAGTGATTCATTTTTGCTTTTGTTTCTCTGGCCTTCATGGATGTATCTTGCAAGAAGTTGCTGTGGCCAAGTTCAAAAAGGGTGCTTCCTCACAGCAAAAGCAACACTCAACAAAACTAAAAGACAACCCACAGAATGGGAGAAGATATTTGTAAATGACCCATCAGATAAAGGGCCAGTGTCCAAGATCTCTAAAGAACTTATTCAACTCTACAGCAAAGAAACCAACAATCCAATCATGAAATGGGCAAAAGACATGAACAGAAATGTCACAGAGGAAGACATAGACATGGCCAACAAGCACATGAGACAATGCTCCACATGACTGGCCATCAGGGAAACACAACTCAAAAGCACAATGAGATACCACCTCACACCAGTGAGAATGGTGAACATTAAGAAGACAGGAAACAACAAATGTTGGAGACGATGTGGAGAAAGGGGAACCCTCCTGCACTGTTGGTGGGAATGTGAACTGGTGCAGCCACTCTGGAAAACTGTGTGGAGCTTCCTCAAAGAGTTCAAAATAGAGCTGCCGTGTGACCCAGCAATTCCACCGCTGGGGATTTACCCCAAAGATACAGATGCAGTGAAATGCCGGGACATCTGCACCCCAATGATTATAGCGGCAATGTCCACAATAGCCACACTGTGGAAGGAGCCTCGGTGCCCATCGACAGATGAATGGATAAAGAAGATGTGTTCTACCTATGTAATGGAGTATTACTCAGCCAATAGAAATGACAAATACCCACTATTTGCTTCAATGTGAAGGGACCTAGAGGGTATTATGTTGAGTGAAATAAGTCAATGGGAGAAGGACAAAAATTATATGGTCTCATTCATTTGGGGAATATAAAAATTAGTGAAAGGAAATAAAGGGAAAGGAGAGAAAATGAGTGAAAATATCGGTGAGGGTGACAAAACATGAGAGACACCTAACTCTGGGAAATGAACAAAGGGTAGTGGAAGAGGAAGTGGGTAGGGGGTTGGGGTGACTGGGTGATTGGAACTGAGGGGGGCACTTAGTGGGATGAGCACTGGGTGTTATGCTATATGACAGCAAACTGAACTCCAATAAAAAAAATCTTTAAAAAAAAGACACACTTCACCTCTGAAATAGCTGTTATATAGATTTCTGCCTCAACTAATAGGAAAAAAAGTATCTGGTACAAAAGAGAGTGTTAATGATAATTGAGTAATCAAAACAAAAAGTCTACACATTCAAATTTGAATGCCAACCTTTAGACCAATTACAGACCAATGCAATGGGAAATAATCTGAGTTACAGACACAGTGCCATTCTAAGAGAAAGAACCCATATAAAAGGAGATCCAGATTTGACTGAGAACAAAAGTTCTACAAAACAAAGAGAGAAAATCATGAAAGCATATCAATACTAAACAATCAACAAAATACAAAGGAAGGCAGTAAGAAAGGAAAAGAGGGACGGAAGAACTACAAGACACACAGAAAACAAAATAGCAAGAGTAAGTCCTTAAGTATGAATAATTGTTTTATATGTAAATGAGTTAACTCCTCAATCAAAAGACACAGAATGACTAAATGGATTTTTTTAAATATGACTATATGCTGTCTACAAGAGACTCACTTAAGATACAACCACGAAAGCAAAAGAAACAAAAGCAAAAATGAACTATTGGGACTTCATCAAGATAAGAACCTTTTGCACAGCAAAGGATACAGTCAACAGAACTAAAAGACAACCTACAGAATGGGAGAAGATATTTGCAAATAACATATCAGATAAAGGGCTAGTTTCCAAAATCTATAAAGAACTTATTAAACTCAATAGCAAAGAAACAAACAATCCAATCATGAAATGGGCAAAAGACATAAGAGAAATCTCACAGAGGAAGACATAGACATGGCCAACATGCACATGAGAAAATGCTCTGCATCACTTGCCATCAGGGAAATACAAATCAAAACCACAATGAGATACCACCTCACACCAGTGACAATGGGGAAAATTAACAAAGCAGGAAACAACAAATGTTGGAGAGGATGCGGAGAAAAGGGAACACTCTTACACTGTTGGTGGGAATGTGAACTGGTGCAGCCACTCTGGAAAACTGTGTGGAGGTTCCTCAAAGAGTTAAAAATAGACCTGCCCTATTACCCAGCAATTGCACTGTTAGGGATTTACCCCAAAGATTCAGATGCAATGAAACGCCGGGACACCTGCACCCAGATGTTTCTAGCAGCCATGTCCACAATAGCCAAACTGTGGAAGGAGCCTCGGGTCCATCGAAAGATGAATGGATAAAGAAGATGTGGTTTATGTATACAATGGAATATTACTCAGCCATTAGAAACGACAAATACCCACCATTTGCTTCAACGTGGATGGAACTGGAGGGTATTATGCTGAGTGAAGTAAGTCAATCGGAGAAGGACAAACAGTGTATGTTCTCATTCATTTGGGGAATATGAATAATAGTGAAAGGGAATATAAGGGAAGGGAGAAGAAATGTGTGGGAAATATCAGAAAGGGACACAGAACATAAAGACTCCTAACTCTGGGAAACGAACTAGGGGTGGTGGAAGGGGAGGAGGGCGGGGGGGGGGGTGAATGGGTGACAGGCACTGAGGGGGACACTTGACGGGATGAGCACTGGGTGTTATTCTGTATGTTGGTAAATTGAACACCAATAAAAATTAATTTATTAAAAAAAGATTTAAGGGCACACATTGTGTTCAAGTGAAGTGATAAAAAAAAGATATTTCATGCAGTGGCAACTGAAAGAGGGCAAGGACTATACTTAGGTCAGACAAAATAGACTCTAAAACAAAAACTGTCACAAATAAGGACTTTATATAACTATAAAAGGGTCAGTTTAGGGATCCCTGGGTGGCGCAGCGGTTTGGCGCCTGGCTTTGGCCCAGGGCGCGATCCTGGAGACCTGGGATTGAGTCCCACGTCGGGCTCCTGGTGCATGGAGCCTGCTTCTCCCTCTGCCTGTGTCTCTGCCTCTCTTTCTCTCTCTGTGACTATCATAAATAAATAAAAATTCAAAAAAAATTCAAAAAAAGGGTCAGTTTACCAGGAAGATGAATTATAAATATTTATGCACCCAGCATCAGAATACCTAAATATATCAAGCAAATATTAAAGGATCTAATGGGAGAAATAGACAACAACACAATAATAGTAAGAGATTTAAATACTCCACTTTCAATGATGGTTAGAACATATACACAGAAAATCAGTAAGAACACAATGGACTTGAACAACAGTGTTGACCAAATGGACCTAACAGACATATATAGAACAGTCCACCCAATAGCAGTGGAAGATATATTCGTCTGAAGTGCACATGGAAGATTATGCAAGATAGATCATAGGCTAGGTCAAAAAACAAGTCTTGAAAAACTTAAGAAGATTAAAATCATACAAAGTATCTTTTCTGAACACGATGAAGTGAAACTAGAAATCAAAAACAGAAGGAAAACTGAAAAAAATCACAAACACATGGAAATTAAATAACACATTATTGTACTATCTATGGGTCAAAGAAGAACCAAGAGAGGAATTAGAAACATTTCAAAATAGGGGATCCCTGGGTGGCTCAGCAGTTTGGTGCCCGCCTTGTCCCAGGGCATGATCCTGGAGTCCTGGGATCTAGTCCCACATCAGGCTTCCTGCTTCTCCCTCTGCCTGTGTTTCTGCCTCTCTCTCTGTGTGTCTCTTATGAATAAATAAATAAAATATTTTAAAAAAGAAACATTTCAAGACAAACGAAATTTTAAACTGTACACCAAAACCTATGGGATGCAATACTAGAAGAGAAATTTATAACAATTAATACCTACATTTAAAAAGGAGATCTCGGAGGGGGAGGGGCAAGATGGCGGAAGAGCAGGGTCCCCAAGTCACCTGTCCCCACCAAATTACCTAGATAACCTTCAAACCATCCTGAAAATCTACGAATTCGGCCTGAGATGTAAAGAGAGACCAGCTGGAACGCTACAGTGAGAAGAGTTCGCGCTTCTATCAAGGTAGGAAGACGGGGAAAAAGAAATAAAGGAACAAAAGGCCTCCGAGGGGGAGGGGCCCCGCGAGGAGCCGGGCTGAGGCCGGGGCGAGTGTCCCCAGGACAGGAGAGCCCCGTCCCGGAGAAGCAGGAGCTGCACCAACCTTCCCGGGCGGGCGGAAAGGGGCTCGCAGGGAGTTGGAGCAGGACCCAGGAGGGCGGGGATGCCCTCGGGCTCCCGGGGACACTAACAGACACCTGCGCCCGGGAGAGTGCGCCGAGCTCCCTAAGGGCTGCAGCGCGCACGGCGGGGCCGGAGCAGCTCGGAGGGGCTCGGGCGGCGGCTCCGCGGAGGGGGCTGCGGGGCGGGAGCGCGAATCCAACAGCGCAGGCCCCGGAGCACAGGGCGCCGGGACACAGCCCAGGATCCGGCCTCCCCCGGGACAGGCAGAGGCCGGGAGGGCCCAGGACAGCGAGGACGCTCCTGCCCCGAGCTGAGCAGATCAGCGGCCCCGCCCCGGAGCCTCCAGGCCCTGCGGACGGAGAACCGAGAGCCCCGAGCCCCGTAGTTCCTGCGGA
Source organism: Nyctereutes procyonoides (assembly GCF_905146905.1). Taxonomy (NCBI): domain Eukaryota; kingdom Metazoa; phylum Chordata; class Mammalia; order Carnivora; family Canidae; genus Nyctereutes; species Nyctereutes procyonoides. Next base: position 17,203 of record NW_026574935.1, on the reverse strand, counting down.
GGCTAAATCCAGGCTTCCAGAGTTGCCATAGCAACTGCTGCTGTTCCTCCTGGGGCCCACGGGGTAAACAACCCCCGCTGAGCCCGGCAGCAGGCAGGGGCAGAGCAGCTCCCCCAAGTGCTAACACCTGAAAATCAGCACAGCAGGCCCCTCCCCCAGAAGACCAGCTGGACGGACCAGTGATACTCCCCCGTGTTCCAATACAACTTGTTTTTGGCCACTCTGCACTGAGCAAAATGACTAGAAGGAAAACCTCACCTCAAAAGAAAGAATCAGAAACAGCCCTCTCTCCCACAGAGTTACAAAATCTGGATTACACTTCAATGTCAGAAAGCCAATTCAGAAGCACTATTCTACAGCTACTGGTGGCTCTAGAAAAAAGCATTAAGGACTCATGAGACTTCATGACTTCAGAATTTAGATCCAATCAGGCAGAAATTAAAAATCAATTGAATGAGATGCAATCCAAACTAGAAGTCCTAACGACGAGGGTTAACGAGGTGGAAGAACGAGTGAGTGACATAGAAGACAAGTTAATGGCAAAGAGGGAAACTGAGGAAAAAAGAGACAATCAATTAAGGGACCATGAAGACAGATTAAGGCAAATAAATGACAGTCTAAGGAAGAAAAACCTACGTTTAATTGGGGTTCCCGAGGGCGCCGAAAGGGACAGAGGGCCAGAATATGTATTTGAACAAATCCTAGCTGAAAACTTTCCCAATCTGGGAAGGGAAACAGGCATTCAGATCCAGGAAATAGAGAGATCCCCCCCTAAAATCAATAAAAACCGTTCAACACCTCGACATCTAATAGTGAAGCTTGCAAATTCCAAAGATAAAGAGAAGATCCTTAAAGCAGCAAGAGACAAGAAGTCCCTGACTTTCATGGGGAGGAATATTAGGGTAACAGCAGACCTCTCCACAGAGACCTGGCAGGCCAGAAAGGGCTGGCAGGATATATTCAGGGTCCTAAATGAGAAGAACATGCAACCAAGAATACTTTATCCAGCAAGGCTCTCATTCAAAATGGAAGGAGAGATAAAGAGCTTCCAAGACAGGCAGGAACTGAAAGAATATGTGACCTCCAAACCAGCTCTGCAAGAAATTTTAAGGGGGACTCTTAAAACTCCCCTTTAAGAAGAAGTTCAGTGGAACGATCCACAAAAACAAGGACTAAATAGATATCATGATGACACTAAACTCATATCTGTCAATAGTAACTCTGAACGTGAATGGGCTTAATGACCCCATCAAAAGGCGCAGGGTTTCAGACTGGATAAAAAAGCAGGACCCATCTATTTGCTGTCTACAAGAGACTCATTTTAGACAGAAGGACACCTACAACCTGAAAATAAAAGGTTGGAGAACCATTTACCATTCAAATGGTTCTCAAAATATACCCTAAAAACTATAGAACACTTCTGAAAGAAATTGAGGAAGACACAAAGAGATGGAAAAATATTCCATGCTCATGGATTGGCAGAATTAATATTGTGAAAATGTCAATGTTACCCACGGCAATTTACACGTATAATGCAATTCCTATCAAAATACCATGGACTTTCTTCAGAGACTTAGAACAAATTATTTTAAGATTTGTGTGGAATCAGAAAAGACCCCAAACAGCCAGGGGAATTTTAAAAAAGAAAACCATATCTGGGGGCATCACAATGCCAGATTTCAGGTTGTACTACAAAGCTGTGTTCATCAAGACAGTGTGGTACGGGCACAAAAACAGACATATAGATCAATGGAACAGAACAGAGAACCCAGAAGTGGACCCTGAACTTTATGGTCAACTAATATTCGATAAAGGAGGAAAGACGATCCACTGGAAAAAAGACAGTCTCTTCAATAAATGGTGCTGGGAAAATTGGACATCCACATGCAGAAGAATGAAACTGGACCACTCTCTTGCACCATACACAAAGATAAACTCAAAATAGATGAAAGATCTAAATGTGAGACAAGATTCCATCAAAATCCCAGAGGAGAACTCAGGCAACACCCTTTTTGAACTTGGCCACAGTAACCGGAGAAGGACAACAGTGTATGTTCTCATTCATTTGGGGAATATGAATAATAGTGAAAGGGAATATAAGGGAAGGGAGAAGAAATGTGTGAGAAATATCAGAAAGGGAGACAGAACATAAAGACTTCTAACTCTGGGAAATGAACTAGGGGTGGTGGAGGGGGAGGAGGGTGGGGGGTGGGGGTGAATGGGTGACGGGCACTGAGGGGTACACTTGACGGGATGAGCACTGGGTGTTATTCTGTATGTTGGTAAATTGAACACCAATAAAAATTAATTTATAAAATTTAAAAAAAAAAGGAGATCTCAAGTAACCTAAGAGTATACCTTAAGAAATCAGAAAAGAACTAACAAAAAAGAAAAAAAAGAAAAGAACTAACTCCAAAGTTGCAGAGGAAGGAGTGAATGAGATTACAGCAGAAATAAATGAAATAGAGACTAGAAAAACAATATAAAAAATCAATGAAACTGAGTTGTTTTTTTTAAAGTAAAACAAAACTGACAAACTTTAGCTAGACTGAGAAAATATCAGAAATGGAAGACTCATGCCACAGAAATAAAAGGATTATAAGAGATTATTACAATTATATGGTAATAAATTGCATAACCTGGAAGAAATATATAAATATAAATATACAATTTACCAAATCTGAAGCATGAAGAAATAGAAAATCTGAAAAAAACAATAATGAGCAAGAAAATGGAATCCATACTGAGAAACCTCCCAAGAAAGAAAAACCCCACACCAGAGGCTTCACGGGTGAAATCTAAAAACAACATTTAAAGAATAAATGCCAATTCTTCTCAAATACTTCTAAAAATCTGAAAAGGAAAAAACACTTTTAAACTTGCTTTATAAGGCCAGAATTACTGTTACCAAAACAAAGAATTAAAAATTTAGAAATAAAATGAACTAAAAAGTTTAAAGATTTGTAAACTGAAAATGACAAAACATTTATGAAAGTAAAACAAACAAACAAAAAGGCCAAAAAATGGAAAGACATCCTGTGTTCATGAATTATAAGTCAATGCTGTCAAAATACTCATACTATCCAAAGTGATCTAGAGTCAGTACAATCCCCATGAAAATCTGAATGGAATTTTTCACAGAAATGAAAAAACAATCCTGGGCACCTGGGTGGCTCAGAAGTTGGGCATCCAACTCTTGGTCCCAGCTTACATCATGATCTCAGGATCATGAGCTCAAACCCCAAGCCAGAGTCTGATCTCAACAGGGAGTCTGCTTGAGATCTCCTCTCCTTCTGCCCCTCCCTCTATTCACTCATGCCCTCACTCTTTCTAAAATAAATAAATAAATCTTTAAAAAAGAAAAAAAAAACAACCTTAAATTCATATGGAACTACAAATTACCCCAAATAGTCAAAGCAATCTTAAGAAAGAACAAAGCTAGAAGCATCACACTTCCTGATTTCAAACAATATTACAAAGCTATAGTTAATTAAAACAGTATGGTACCAGCATAAAGATAGACATATAGACCAATGCAACCGAATAGAGAACCCACAAGAAAAACCATGCATATACATATAGTCAACTATGTTTGACAAGGGTGGCAAGAATACACAATGGGAAAAGAATAATTTTTTCAACAAATGGTGCTGGGGAAAACTGGGTATATATATGCAAAAGAACGAAATTGAACCCTTATCTTATACCCTCACAAAAAATCAACTTAAAATGTACTTAAAATGTAAGGTCTGAAACTATAAAACTCTTAGAAGAAAGCATAGCAGAAAATCTTCATCACATGGGAATGGACTACAATTTCATGGATATGACACCAAAAGAACAGACAACAGAAGCAAAAACAGGCAAACAGGACTACATCATACTGAAAATCTTCTGTACAACAAAGGAATAATTAACAGAGTGAAAAGACAACATATAAATGGGAAAAATGTTTGCAAACATATATTTAATATGGGGTTAGCATCCAAATGTACAAAGAACTCATGCAACTCAATAGCAAAAATAGTCCAATTTAAAAATAAACAAAAGAGGGACACTTGGGTGGCTCGGTGGTTGAGTGTCTGCCTTTGGCTCAGGTCATGATCCGAGGATCCTGGGGATTGAATCCCATATCAGGCTTCCCACAAGGAGCCTGCTTCTCCCTCTGCCTATGTCTCTGCATGTCTCTCATGAATAAACAAAAATAAAATCTTTTTAAAAAATAGACAAAAGATTCGAATAGGCATTAGCACAAAGAAAATATGCAAATGGCCAATAAGTAAATGAAAATGTGCTTAACATTACTAATTATCAGGGAAATACAAATTGAAACCACAATAATATGTCATTTCACATCTGTTAAAATGGCCATTATCGATAAGACAAGAGAGAGTATTAATAAGAATGTGGAGAAAGGGAACGCTTGTTCACTGATGGTATGAATGTAAATTTGTACAGTCACTATGGAAAACAGTATGGAGGTTCCTCAAAAAATTAAAAACACCATATGATCCAACAATCCCACTTCTGGGTATAATCCAAAAATACTGAAATCAGGATCTCAAAGAATTCTTTGCACTCCTATGTTCATTTCAGCATTATTCACAATAGCTAAGCTGTGGAAACAACCTAAATGTCCATCAACAGATGCATGACTTAAAAAAAAGAAACATAGTATAAAGATATAGATATAGATATATGGAATACTTTTCAGCCTTAAAAAGGAAGGAAACTCTTTTTTTAACAATATGGATGAAACTTGTGGGCATTATTCTAAGTAAAATAAGCCCATGATAGAAAAAACAGTGCATAATTCCACTAATATGAAATATCTAAAATAGTCCCACTCTTAGAAGCAGAAATAAATGTTTTCCAGAGTCTAGGGGAAGGGAGAAATGAGCAATGATTGTTTAAAGGATATGGATTTTTAGTCTGGAAAAATGAAAAAGTTCTAGAGATGGTTGTTGGAGATGTTTGCACAACAATGTGAATGTACTTAATGCCACTTAACTGTACACTTAAAGATAGTTAAAATGGAAAAAATTTAAAAAATTAAAAAAATGAAAAAAAAATTATTATGTGTATTTTACCACAATTAAAAGAAAAACAAGGGAGGGGGTCAGTCGTAAGTGAGCAAAATTGTTAATTGTTGAGGACAGAGCTGAAGGCACTGTTTCTCATTCTGGTTCTGGAATTCAGGAGTGTATCAGTTTCATTAAAGGTAAAGGTTGATTTTTTTAAAGATGAGTCTGTGCAGGATTTCAGCCAGGTCTTCAATCCCTCATGAGTGGAGGGAGAAAAGATTGTAGTGGAGCCTCCTTTCTACAGTGTTTCCATCCTCTACCTCTGAATGTCCATATATAATGTTTAGCTATGATTTTTCTCAATGGCTATTATGTGGAAGCAATGCTCTTTACTGTAGATCTCCATAATTCATTTTGTGTGAGATAAAGAGAAAAGCTATATTCCCCTGAACACATCATGAGACCCTTCCATCTAGACACACGCCACCCAAAAGGAAGTTGATAGATATATGATTCATAAATTACCAATCTTTGGTAGCTGAGAATTTTGCCATCTGAGTCTCCTTGTCAGCCACTAAAAGTCACAGTTTCCCAGGGTAACATGGCACATAACCTTAAAAACTGGCATTTCTATTCTCAGGACAACTATATTAGTTAGAACAATCATATTTTCAGAGAGAAATCCATTCTCTGAACTCTGCCCTATGCCTAAAACCACCCCCTATCCTGTACCAGGCTCGCCAATGTCAAAATGATCAACAAAGCCCTATCATGAAGCTTTCCAAGTTATCTGACCAAAATCTCACCCTAAACTACAGCCAGAGATACCTGTTTAACCAAGGCACAACTGCATTTCTAAAATTGGCCTCCTAATGATGCTGCTGGGTGGCAAGTAGGAGAAAATGAAAGACTATAGCTGATGCTTCCAGCAAAGATTCCAACAGGACCAATTACTAATCCTCTGAGGACTTGAGAGATCAATGCATTACCAAATCCCACACTTTGTGAAAGTCTATTTAAATATTTCTCTTAAGTCAAGAAAGAATTACTGGATATTTAAGTAAATGGCAGAAGCAGAGCAGATAGATGATAGATAGATGATAGATAGATAGATAGATAGATAGATGATAGATAGATAGATAGATAGATAGATAGATAGATAGATAGATACCAACAAGCTTAAAATTTATATGGGAGACACTGCTTCCAAGCTTAGTGGTTTAAAAGCAGGAATAAAAATAATTTTCTCCATACTGCTCATGAACTTGTTGCAAAACATAAATTTGGCAGGATTTGAAAAAAAAATACCCAATCAAGTGGATCCAATGCACCTATACATTTTATAGTTCCATATACTAGCTTTTTCTGACTTGAAGATTTTGCTTTGTTCCCATTATTTTTACTTTAGATTAATATAGTTCTGAGATCTGAAAAATATGTGTATTTTGATGATGTGCTTATACTTTCATAGAAGGCCAGGAAAGTGAGTAGAAATTAAATCCTAGAGCTATTGAAGTTTCCTAACATAGAAAGCTCATTTTTGTGGATAAGTTCAGACTAATAATGGGAACCAAAATAAACTAAAATGACCAAGACTGGAAGAGTTGTCCAAGAGAGAATTCCAGTGTCCCACCTGTTAGTTTACAGAGTGTATTTTCAGCTGTGGAGCTGTGCCCTCAGGAGAAGAAAATAACTGGGTGTGGTCTAAAAATAGTGGAATCCACAATCAACTAGATCCAGGTTGGTAATAACTAAACCTTTTCCCTCAAATTATAAGCAGATCAACTTAATTTAGCCATGTATTTTCACCATATAGTTTTTATAGCTATGTTCTGTGAATTGAATGTAATGTTTTCCCTAAAAATGAATTTGAACATGATGACATGAAAATACAAGTAGAAAATGTAATCTATAATGCTGCTACACAAGATGCTGTTGAGAACCACTAATGTCACTTTTTTAACATTGTAGTTAACATGTATGTAGAAGTGGATTGCTTGGTTAGGTTTCTCTATGTGATAAGTTGAAATTGTTTCCCCTTTTCGTGACCTTCATGTTGCCACAGTGAAATTAGAATTCATGAATTAAATCTATTAATAATGATTAAGCACATACTTGCCACCTATAGGAGCCATGGATAGAGAAGAAGCAACTAGAGACTGACCTTTCTGGAAAACAAAAGATATCTTTCCTTATCTTTATTGAAGCTGAAAGATCATGATGCTGACTTCTGTGCCCTGGAAGTTTTGAGGAAAAATATGTGGTTGTGTTTTTTGGCAGGGATTGGGGAAGGAGAAATAAAGGGGGAGAAGGAATAAAATATCCCATGATCATTTGTAACATGTACCCACTATTTAAAATCCAAGCACAGATCATTCAAAAAAGAAATATATTCTTGTATATGTTCAATTTTTCCACCAATTGGCGATGAAAACTTCAAGTTCATCTTAACTGATTAAACTTATGTCAAAAGAAAAAAAAATGTATTTATCTTAGATAGTACTTCTGTCTCAACAGTAGGAAATTCAGGGAAACCTCATGACTCATTTAATTCCATTTGTAAAATTGACTAAGATTATTTATCTATTCTAGAGCATTATTCTATATGTGATGAAAGAACAATTGCACAGAAAATATTACTCAGCCATTAAAAACGACAAATACCCACCATTTGCTTCGACGTAGATGGAACTGGAGGGTATTATGCTGAGTGAAATAAGTCAATCCGAGAAGGACAAACATTATATGGTCTCATTCATTTAGGGAACATAAAAAATAGTGAAAGGGAATAAATGGGAAAGGAGAAAAAATGAGTGGGAAATATCAGAAAGGGAGACAGAACCTGAGAGACTCCTAACTCTGGGAAACGAACAAGGGGTGGTAGAAAGGGAGGTGGGTGGGGGTGGGGATGACTGGGTGACTGGCACTGAGGGGGGTATTTGATGGGATGAGCACTGGGTGTTATTCTATATGTTGGCAAATTGAACGCCAATAAAAAATAAATAAATACATACATACATACATACATACATAATAGATAGATAATTCATTGAAGAAATATTGAGGACTTTCAGGGATCTTTGTATCACTTACACGTCTGCATGTAAAGATGTGGGAAGAGTGAGTATGTAATAGCCATGTTTAGCCAGATACAACATCCAGGGCTGCCAAGTGAATGCAGCTCAGAGAGCTGTTATATAGTTCCTTGGCATTCTGAAGGGGAAACACTCCATTGGCAGCTCTGTCTCTGTGTGTATGTGCATTCGTTTGACAGAAAGGAATCACAGCTCAAAGAACAATGCTTGTATAGACATAGTAAGGATGGCACTTTCCTATCTGATATACAGTTGACTTTTTAAAGAATGTTGTGTCATATACCTATATTCATGCCAATGAGCAAATATAATTTCAAAATAATTGCCATTGATGAAATCTGTCCCAAAAACAATGAGAGAAAGCCATCTATAAGGTTTCAGAGCCAGAGTCTGGAAGTCAATCATAAGTCAACATTCATAATAACACGTTGCTTTTATTCTAGAGTTTATGACATATTGTCACTATTTAATGTATGTGAATAAGAGAAATTTAACCTTTTGACTCTTTACAACTATCTCCAAAGCAGTAGAGGTGAATGGAAGGTGTGGTCCATCAATCCCAGACACCAGGACCAAAGAAGTGACGGAAGATTTTCGTGTTGAATTAAAAATACTAGTCAAAAGTCATTATATGGTTTCACTCATACAGGGAATATAAGACATAGTGAAGGGATTATAGGGGAAAGGAAGGAAAGTGAGTGGGAAAAACTAGAGAGGGTGACAAAACATGACAAAACCCTGGGAAACAAACAAGGGAAAGTGGAAGGGGAGGCGGGCAGTGCGATGAGGTGACCAGGTGACGGGCACTGAGGAGGGCACTTGATGGGATGGGCACTGGGTGCTATACTATATGTTGACAAATCAAACTTCAATAAAAAATACATATAAATAAATATATCATTTAAAAAAAAGAAATTCTATGAACTTTCCAGATGGACCATGTGCTCATAACCCAAGCTGACTCCATGGAAAGGATGAACAATGTAACAGAATTTGTTCTGCTGGGCCTGACCCAGAATCCAGAACTGCAGAAATTCTTATTTGCTGTATTTCTAATCACCTACTTGATCACACTGGCAGGTAACCTACTCATCTCAGTCACCATCTTCATCAGCCCAGCTCTGGGTTCTCCCATGTACTTTTTTCTGTCCTACTTGTCCATTATAGATGGTTTATACTCTTCTTCCATAGCACCCAAAATGATCTTTGACTTAATCTCTGAGAGGAACACCATATCCTTCAATGGCTGCATGACTCAGCTCTTTGCTGAACATTTCTTTGCTGGAGCTGAGATCATCTTATTAATTGCCATGGCTTATGACCGCTATGTAGCCATCTGTAAGCCATTGCATTACATGACCATTATGAGCCGACCTGTCTGTGGTTTCTTGGTAGGAATGGCTGGAATTTTAGGCTTTGTTCATGGAGGGATCCAGGTTTTGTTCATGATCCAGTTACCATTCTGTGGCCCCAATGTCATCGACCATTTTATGTGCGATTTAATACCTCTCCTGGAGCTAGCGTGTGCAGACACTCACACTTTGGGGCCCCTGATTTCTGCCAACAGTGGATCACTTTGTTTGCTCATTTTTTCTATGCTGGTTGCTTCTTACGTTGTCATCCTGCGCTCCCTGAGGACTCATAGCTCTGAAGGGCGTCGCAAAGCCCTGTCTACCTGTGCTTCTCATGTCACTGTTGTCATCTTATTCTTTGTACCTTGTTCATTCCTGTACCTGAGACCCACGACCTCCTTCCCTGCTGACAAAGCTGTGACTGTGTTTTGTACCCTAGTAACTCCTATGTTGAATCCTTTAATCTATACCCTCAGAAATTCAGAAGTAAAAAATGTCATGAAGAAACTCTGGGGACAAATAATGAAAACTGGTGACAAATGAATCTTATGATTAGAGTATTTACATTAAAAAATCTAGTAATAATTAACAGATATTTATTCCCTTTATTAGTTGATTAAACTTGGGGCAATCAATATCCTATCTGGGTCAGTATTCTTTAGGAATACTTATATTATGGGCAGGGTCAATGTACCCATTAAAAAGCACAGTAGGCACAGTGCCTAGAGCCCACAATAACTTTTGGAGCCCTTGAAATGGTTTAATTTCTTTTAAAATATGAAGAAAAAATAAATATAAGCTAAACGCAACTTAGAGTATAGTCATCTTTATGCTAACACAGTCATAAAATATAATTTTTCATATTTTTTATGGAGGAAAAGGATTCATAAGGACGAAAGGAGCAAAGGGCCACAAAAGTCATAATGCTGTCCCGATTGTGGGTATGAAACAGATCAGCAGCAATATTATTGAACACACTTTATATCCAGCACTACAGCTAGAATTAAATGTTATTTTAAAAGAGGAAAAGCAACTATACATGCAAAAAGGTATAGAACACCAGGGAGTCTTTGAGAAGTACTTTCATCCAAATACATTTTTTCTTAACTTCTTAAATTTGAAAGGATAGATGTTATAGATGTTCCTGCACAGCAACAATAAAAAAAAAACTTTTTATTTGTCACAGTCCTAAGAAGAGAACACTTGCATACAAAAGTATCTTTTAAAAATTACATCACCACCATTCCCTGTAGTATACAATTGTCTACAGAAAGAATTAGAGGCAGAATTGGCTGATGCAAAAGAAATACAATTAATCAAGTCTGCAGAGTTAAGGCAGAAAATATCTGTATGTTAAAGTCATGTTTTAGATGTGGACAACAGCTGGGGCAGGAAATTACCAGTAGTGTCACAAAACTGAACAATGACCACAGATCTGGATTACAGAAAAGAATTCATAACACGTACATAATGAAATTCTATGAGAGATTCAGAAATAGTCAGATGCTTTGAAGTTAGAGATTAAGAGCTTTGGACCAAATAGACTTTTTCATCTTGTCCCCTACATTAATTAGCTTTGTGAATGTAAGCAAATTGCTTCATCTCTCTACAGACTTAACCTATAAAATTAAAATAGCATTACCCACTCTCTTAAGAATTAGATGACTTAGATTGAAAAAATGAATCTGCTAAAAATTAGTGAAATTGCTCAGACATGGTTACAGCCTTCACAGATGTCAAGCACAGAAAGTATGCCAGGGACTATAGCTGCTGACAAGAGGAGGCCAAGAACACTGCCACTGTCATTCATGAACCATGATCACAGAAGGACCAAACATCTGTGCCAGCCCACTTCACTTCAAAATAAGTCACATGCTTATGAGTAAGGACAGTATAGAGGAGAGTTATCTCAGCAAGGAAACTAATGGAACCTGGGAGCAGATCTCTGGACACTAAAAAACCTAGCCCACAGCCAACTTCCTATTCTGGGATAAAATGCCCTTCACACCTCTGCAGTAACAAATAGGGAAGCTGGATAGAGCAAGTGTGAGATGTTTGAGCAGAACTTATTTCAAAAGCTCTCACTAATGATGGATCCCACTGTGGTGCTCTGGAAGGAGAAGGGAGAACCCAATGCCAGGGACCAACAGACACATCTCTGTACAGAGCTTGTGATTCCTGAGAAAGAGCTCAGAAGCTTGTATTCAGAAGGTGATTTCAAAACCAGGGATTTGAATATCATATGATGTTAACATTTCTCATGTTCTCAGGACTTCATATCAGGTTAAATCTCATTCCATATGAAGGCCTTTTAAAAATAAATGTTTTGCCATAATAAACAAACAGATAGTTAAGAGAGCAAAGTGGTGGTTGTCAGTGGTAGTTGACAGAGATGGTTGTGGGGGGAAGAGTGAAATAGGTAAAGGAGATTAAAAAGTGCAAGCTTTGTTATAAATAAATCAATCAAGGGAATGAAAAGCACAGCATAAGGAATATAATCAATAATATTGTAATATTGTTGTATGGTGACAGATGGGTGACTACACTTATCTTGGTGATCACTGAATAATGTACAGAACTATCAGATCACTATGTTTTACACCTGAAACTTCCTAACGTTGTATGTCAATTACCCTTCAATAATAAATTCCAAAACATAGATGTTTTACCAGAATTTCCTGTGAATGACCACCTTGTAGATATACACAAGGAGCAGTATGTTTAAAATATCAAACTTATCCTTTTGGATGATCTGCCTGTAGTTCCCATCAAAGATGGGATGAATGGGATAATGATAAAATAAGAATGATGATGCTCATGATCCTGATGATGACAGCTTATGTTTCGAGCACCTTCTGTGAACTATGTCCTAACCTGCGCTCTCATTTGTATGCTTTGGAGGCAGTAAATTTATGTCCTTATTTCTTCCCTTAACTCAAGTCTCAAACTGTGGAACTTACCTCTGTTTAAAACATTTATTTGAACATAATGGGGAACCTGCCCACGGAATGGTGTGAACATCAATAAAACAATGCTAGTATAAATCATTATGATAGCTTATTTTTATTTTTTATTTTAAATTTTTTTAATTATTTTTATTTACTAGGTGCAAAGTGCTTTGTATTCACTTTTTTTGTTAATAAGTTCTTACTATGGCCCAATAACTGCAACAATTCTGATTTCCCCTATTTCATGAATTAAGAAACAATGGGTTGGAGAGGTTAATTATATATATAGCTCAAGATCAATTAGCTAAAATTTTCCTACATCATAATTCAAATCTAAGCCTGTCTAATCCAAAGCCTTCGTGCATTATCAAATCCATTTGTATCTGCTCAATACAACCGGAGAGCAAATTAAAATTTTTACATTTCTCTTCAATCTTTGAATTGAATTTTCTTCTTGGAACCCTTTGGGTCTTCATTGTTTGGACCAATTTGAAGGTGGATTTGCCTTCATAGATAGGCCAGGCTGAAAATATAGAAGTCTGCAAAGAACCAGTTAGTGACTAGGCAGTAATCTGTAACTCCACGAATGTTTTGAATCCCACATAACAGGAAATATTTTGAAACTATCTTCTCCTCCATTGGCAATAGTTTGTACATAAAGAAGTGACCTGTGGCTTATATAGCACTGCTTTCCCCTGATAAATAAATATCAAATATTTTTGACATGAATATGTGCTCTTCTGCTATCATCCATTAAAAAAAAAGGAGGAAAAAACTTCACTGAGGGAAGAAAGTTCAAGATAGATGAAAAACTATTTTTTTAAAGTAGCTTGCCAGTAGCCACATAACAGTAAGCTCTGGAGTAAAATTCTCAAATGCAGTTCTTCTGTTTTTGCACCACAAGCTCATTTTCAACAGTACTTAAAATTTGGAAGCTAAACTATTTTTAGCCTTTCTTCCTCTGTTGCCCACTGGGCATGGAAGGGCACCAACATTAGATGCCATCAACCTGTCAGATGCTGTGCTCTTCATGCACATTCACCTTTCACAAGGGCATATACTAAGAATTAAAATACCCATTTTTGGACAAGGAAACCTATGATCAGGAAAGTTTAAGATGGCTTGTAAGCTGAACAGAGAAATCAGTTAGCCCCAGAGAGGACCTTTCAGGATAGCAGAACCTTAACCAAGTTTATAGAACAAATCGAGGGAGGAATGGTGGGACAAGAAAAGGGAGGAGGTGAGGGAGGAGGAGAGAAGGAAAAGACAACCAGGATAACCAGTTATCTACCAAAACACTGATAGGGACTATCTCTGGGTAATGGCTAATAGATGGATTTACACATGCACAATTGTGTGTGTGGGCTCACACATGTGTGGATTGCCCACCTTTGTTTTCCTAGATTCTGAATTTTAAAATAAATGTGTATTTGGGGAGAAATGTGTTTTACCCTAGACTCCAAAATGAAGACACTGCTACCTTTGTAAATAAAATTAGTAATAATTTTTAAATCATATAGAAAATTTCTGGTGATATTTACTCATGTATTTATTCTAGCAAGTTGAAATTTTTCAAAAATAAGGAGCATTCGTAAGTTAGTTGGGCTGTTGTTAACCATGATTCAGGCAACAAAAAACAAGGGAGCATTAGGATCAGTCTATTATGCTAATTGATATCTTCACTAAAAGGTGCTTGTCAAATTTCAATGAAGTAAGTATGCTTTTCTAGAAAGTCTCCTGAGATAAAATTGTGGGACATTGTGGCGATTGTGGGGTGGGAAATGGTATTTTTTAATAAGCTACATAGTGACTTCATATTTATTAGTTGATTGGAAAATTGGCTCAATGGTACTTTTATTATCCAACAATAGAAACGAATAGGTAGAGAACTGAAGGTCTCCATTACACCTAGTTTTATTAACTAGATTATTGGAATGTGACAAAATGAAAGATGGTATGATTTTTCCTAGGAATTTTGAAAGTTTATTTTTGTTAGACATAGCATTTGGGAATAAAATAATAACTACTTCTGATGAGCTCCTGAATTTATTGGTTCTTGGAGACTAATTGTTGAATACTCATAGTAGACAGATTATTTTTCATATTAATTCCTAGTTTGTTTTTTCTTAGTGTAAAAAGTAGATATGTTGCAACAGGATGAATTACAGATTATTTTTGAAACAAAGGAGAAGTTTATTATAAATTATAGGAGCCTCCTAACTCTTAAAGAATGAAATCTGAGAAGAGATGGATCAGAGTTCTTTTTTTTACATTTTTTAAATTTAAATTCAATTTGCCAACATATGGTATAACACCCAGTGCTCATCCCATCAAGTGGATCAGAGTTCTTAAAAGCAGGAAAAGAATGGGGCAAATGTGGACATACATTTCAGATTCCAGAACACAGGCATCCCTTGGAATATGAAAAAGGAGTAAAGAAAAATAAAAAGAAATGCCACTTTGCATCACTTGCCCAAAAACTAAGCCAATCTACCCTAAGCACAGCATGTATTTCATACCTAGAACAGATAAAAAAGTGAAAGAAATCAGCCTCTGTATGGAAGGTTAGGAAAAGGTTGAGGAACAAATCAAATAAAACATGCTGTGAGTAAGTATGCCAGAACCTGGGTTCTGAATTTGACACAGATTTCCTAATTTAATTCTCACAATAACACTTTAGATATGTATTATATTTATTTTTATTTTAAAGACAGACACCAGAGGTCAATAGAACTTCTGTCACTTAGGGGCACCTGGGTGGCTCAGTGCCTTAAGCGTCCAACTCTTGCTTTAGATTCTCTCAATCTCCCTCTCATCTGCCCTTTCCCCTGCCCACACATGCACACACACATGCTCTCTAAAATAAAGAAATCTTCAAAAAAAAATGAGAAGAAGCAGAAGAAGGAGGAGGAAGAGGAGGAGGAGGAGAAGTAGTGGTGGCGGTGGTGGTAATTTGGTTAATAGTGGTAATTTGGTTGCTTATTCAAGGTCATGCTACAGGTAGGTGTAGGAAATAAAACAGAAACTCAGGTTCATCTGCCTCCAGAGCTAAAGTCTTATAGAATAGCACCTATGCCAGGGATGTCATACAGGGTGATGAGAAGGAATAGAAGCTCTGCCTAGATGGACACAGACTGCTGTACACAGCTAAGCATGAAGTGATTTGCCTTAAGTTGTGTTTTGCCTCACATTTTTACAGCTCAATTATCACATAGACTTGAATGATACAACATAGGTTGCTATTGAAAGATATGGATGATGGATCAGAAAAAAACTAATTTTGAGTGCTAGCTTAGGCACTTCAAAGCCAGATAATCTTAATTAATCAATTAATTATATGAGGAGTCAAAAATTTCCTCATTTCTAAAACAGGCATAATAATCATTTGTGCCCTATATATCTCATACAGCTGTTTTATCATCAAATTATGCAATTATAGGAGAACACTAAACCATAAAAATCTACGAAGATGGACACATTGGTAAAATGGAATAAGGTGATATTCAATAATATAAACAAGTTTTGGTTTGTTCCACTTACAGAAATAAACCCATTTTTGTTTCCTGCTTTACCAATCATTTTACACCTGCAGTTTCTTACTGAGTGACGAGCTTTCTCATGGCATTTTTTACCTCTTCATTTCTCAGGGTATAAATGAGTGGATTCAACATAGGTGTCAAAATACCATAAAAAACAGACACTATTTTGTCTATGGACAAAGTAGATGATGGCCGCATATAAATAAATATACAAGGCACAAAGAACAGGGCAACAACAGTGAAGTGAGCCCCACAGGTGGACAGGGCTTTACGTCTCGCCTCCGCACCATGGTACCTCAAGGAACGCAGGATGACAGCATAGGAGGCAGCCAGCATGAGGAAGTTCAACAGGCAGATCACACCACTGTTGGCGACCACCAGCACGCCGATGACATACGTGTTGGTACAGGCAAGTTCCAGCAAGGGGTACAAGTCACAGACAAAGTGATTGATCACATTAGGCCCACAGAAGGGCAGCTGAAGGACCAGGAGGAGCTGGACCAGGGAATGCAGGAAGCCTCCCAACCAAGCCACCCCCACCAGCAGGGCACAGAGATGCCTGGTCATGATGGTCGTGTAGTGCAGGGGCTTGCAGATGGCCACGTAGCGGTCATAGGCCATGACTGTGAGCAGAATGATCTCAACACCTCCCAGAAAATGGGCTCCAAAGAGCTGAGCCAAGCATCCCTCAAAAGAGATGGCTCTCCCCTCACACAAGGAGTCAGCAATGAGTTTAGGAGCCATAGAGGAAGAATAACAGGTGTCAATAAAGGACAAGTTGGCCAGGAAATAATACATGGGGGAAGCCAGCATGGGACTGGAGGTGATAGTGACCACAGTGAGCATGTTGCCACACACCGTGGCCACATAGATGATCAAAAAAAGCACAAAGAGGACCCGCTGTATCTCTGCATTCTGTGAGAGTCCCAGCATGAAAAATTCTGTGATATTGTGTGACATTTCCATAGAGTCCAAGAAGAAGGAGAATGCACATATGCTATTGCCTATAAAGTCAAGAAAAGAACATTATTTTAACAGAATCGTAGGAAGGAAAAAGTGTTGCAAGGTTTTCTTGGGACACCCCCACTTCCCTTTGTCTCTCCTAAATTCTTTCTGTTCCAAAATTTTTATACCAACTCACTCTGTCAACTACTAAATGTGATCATATGTCTATTGTTTAAACTTTAGCAACACTGGGCAGTAGATATCTAAGTTATTACATGAAAATGTAATGAGGTAGATCAC
>NW_026574934.1:0-37210 GCF_905146905.1 Nyctereutes procyonoides | reverse complement strand
GAAGACAATGATAACCAGTCATGCATTTAATTAAACTATTAAAATCATAAAGTCCAGAAAATAATATTTGCATTAACTATGTGATATAATTCTCTAATACTCTCTTTCCTTAAAATTTTTAATTGTATTTTTGATGATGTTGCCATAGGTTTTTTTTAGTAGACCATTTTAAAGTGTACAGTTTAGTGGTGTTTAGTCCATCCACACTGTTCTACAACCACCACCCATATTAAGTTCCAAACATTGCTCCCTCAAAAGAAAACTCTACCCATTTAGCAGCCATTTCCCATCTCTTCTTTCCTGAGACCCTGACAAATACTAATCTGTTTTCTATCCCTGTGGATTTACCAATTTTGGAAATTTCATGTAAGTGAAATCATACCATGTGTGACCTCTTATGTCTGGCTTCTTTCACTTAGGATCGTGATATCAGGGTTCATCCACATTGAAGCATGTATTAATACTTCATTGGTTGGATAATATTCCATTATGCATATATACCACATTTTCTGTATCCATCTGTCAATGGACATTTGAGGTGTCCCACTTTATTTTTTGGCTATTGCAAATAATGCTGCTATAAACAATAGTATACAAGCATTTGCAAACCTCCTTTCAGTTATTTGGGTCAATACCTAGAAATGGTGTTATTGAATCATGGCAATTTTATGTTTAACTTTTTTTTTAATGGATCTCTGGAACTTTCCACTGTGGCTGGGTCATTTTACATTCCCCCTAACAATGTACTGGGTCTCCAATTTCTCTATAGCCACATCTGCCATAATTGAAGTGTAATTCACTATGGTTTTAATATGCATTTTTATGATAACTAATGATGTGGAACATCATTGCATGTCCTAGTTGGCCATTTGGAGAAATGTCTGTTCAAATCCTTTGCACATTTTAAAATTGGGTTATTTGTGATTGTTTTCATGTTTTTGTTGTGGCTGATTTGTAACAGTCTTTATTTTCTCTGTAGTATGTACGGAATTATTCTAGACTTAACAATTCCATGCATTTTTTTCCCATAAAGAACTGAGAGTTCTTTTCAATTCAAGTGTTATTATTTATTTATTTATTTATTTATTTACTTACTTTTGTCTAACCCTTCTGGCTAGAACTTCAAGAACAATGAAGAATAGCAGTTGGGGAACTGGACATCCTTGTCATGTTCCTGATGTTTAGGGGAGAGTGACATTAGCTGTGGGGTTCTAATGAACATTTGTTAGCAGTTAGGAAGTTCCTTTCTACTCGAAGTTAATCGTATTTTTATCATGAAAGGGTTTTGAATTTTGTCAAAGGTTGACTTTTCCTGCATCAATTGCAATATTCAAGTTTTTCCCCCATATATTTCATCTTCCATCATTGATGTATTATGTAAATTGATTTTTTTTTATGTTTGATCACCTTACATTCTATCCCACTTTATCATGGAATCTTACTTTTAAATGCAGCTAAATTTGCTCTCCTATTAATTTTTGAGGATTTTTGAATCTATATTTATTTATAAGGGATATAGATGTGTATTATTCTTTTTTGTGATGTGTTTATCTAGTTTTAGTATCAGAGTAATGCTGTCCTCATAAATCAAATAGGAAGGGTATGATAATTTCCGTGTTTAGAAGAGTTTGAAAGAGATTGGTCTTAACTCTTTAAAGCTTTGGGAAAATTCATCTGACTTTAGATAGTCTTATTCATAGATTTTGGATTACTGATTCAATTTCTTTAAAAACCATAGGTCTATTAGATATTCTATTTCACCTGAGTAAGTGGTAATTTGTGGTCATCTAATTTGTTGATACACAATTACTCATAATTTATTTAGGTATCCACTTCTACTTCTACAAGGTCAATAGTCATGAACCAACTTTGATTCCCGAATTTTGCAATTTGAGCCTTCTCTCTTTTTTTCTTGGTTAATCTAGCTAAGGGTTTGTCAACTTTTGTTGACCTTTCAAAAGAACCAACTTTGGGTTTTATTGATTTTCTCTATTTTTTTCCCTTCTCCTCTATTTCATTTATCTTCACTAGTATTTATTATTTACTTTCTTTCTGCTGGCTTTGGGTTTCTTTTGCTCTTTTTCTCTGTATCTATAAGTCTCAAGTTATATTATTCATATGAGATATATCTCTTTTGTTAAAGCAGATATTTAAAGCTATAAATTTCCTTTTGAACACTGCTTTCATTGTATTTCATAGTTTTGGTATCTTATGTGTCTGTTTTCTTTTTTTTTTTAAAGTTCTTTTTTTTAATTTTTATTTATTTATGATAGTCACAGAGAGAGAGAGAGAGAGAGAGAGAGAGAGAGAGGCAGAGACACAGGCAGAGGGAGAAGCAGGCTCCATGCAACGGGAGCCCGATGTGGGATTCGATCCCGGGTCTCCAGGATCGCGCCCTGGGCCAAAGGCAGGCGCCAAACCGCTGCGCCACCCAGGGATCCCTGTGTGTCTGTTTTCATTTGTCCCCAGTGTTTTCTATTTTTCTTTGTGATTTATTCTTTGACCCATTAGTTGTTTATTACCACAAGTTTTTTCATACATACAATGAATTTGGTCCAAAGCCACCGAGAAGGCAAAATGAAGAAATAAACCACAAATAGTTTATATTTTCTAACTATGTTTACATTATTCAGTTTGGTAGCCACTAAAAATTGAAATGTGGCTAGTTGAAACTGAGATGTGCTGTGAATATAAACATACATCATATTTCAAAGACAGTACAAAATAATAGATCTCATTAATTTTTAAATATGTATTAGATGTTGAAATGAGAATAATTTGGATGAGAATTATTTGGAGAATAATTGGGTTAAAATATCTTATTAAAATTAATTTCGTATGTTTTCTTTCATTTTTAAAATATAAGGCTACTAGAAAACTTGAAGTTACAAAAGCATCTTACGTTTGTATTTTGCATTATATTTCTATTGGATAATGCTGATTTATAATATCCTCCGCTTTTTAAAATTCACATTATGTATCTATATGCATGTTAAAGGTCTAATATATATGTTAGAGCCTTTGATATTGTATTGTTCCTAGGTCACAAAGCCTCTGTTCATTAAGTATATATAATTTACTTTTTTTGTTTTTCAAAATGAGTGTTCTCTATTAATCATTAGGTTCACTGACTCTTTTGTTTCATAATCACCTTTCAGATGTTCAGCCCATCCACTTTTCTTTTACTCTACATAGCACTTTTGTTATAGTATTTAAAAATTATTTTAAATTTTTGTGAAGAATTATTATTTATTTCAATTTAAATTTTTGTGAAGAATTATTATTTATTTCAATTTTCATTGAAAAAATTTAGTCTCTGATATTTACCTCCATATTTACAATGTTTGATATTTTAATTCCTCCCTGAAATTCCAGTTTTCTAGCTGGATTCTGTTTTCCTCAGCTAAAGAACTTACTGCAGCATTTCCTGTAGTACAAATGTGTTACTGAAAATTGCTCTTAGTTTGATTTTATCTGAAAATGTCTTTATTTCCCTTTCATGTTTGAAGGATAGTTTCACTGTATGGAATTCTAAATTAGCTTTTTTTTTTTCAGCATTCTAAAGATTCCCCTGTTTTCTGGCCTCCATAGCTTCTGAAAAGAAGTTAGAAATTGTTGGAGCCATTGTTCTCTAATATTCATGGTATGTAATGTAGCCTCTTTCTCCAGCCACACTTAGGAGTTTCTCATTTCTTTGGTGTTTAGCAGTTTGATGATGATGTGTATGGGCATTTTATCATGCTGAAAGATGAGGTATCTGTAAAAGCTCCCTTCATAGATTTCATAGACTTGTCGCCAGGTTCTCACAGGGCAGAAGGGCTAGGGGAGCTCTCAGGACATATGCGCTAGATACACAGAAGTGCTTGTTACATTTCAAACACAAAATAAATAGGTATTTTAGGAAGGAATAGATGAATTAATAAATTAATGAAGGTAAAGGGGGTCCATGGTGCTTTACTATAGTATATTTTGTACAGCATCTCCTGAGAACACAATTGAAGGACATAGGAAGGAGTCTGTGTATTTTGGCATCTCTTGTATAGTAAACAAGCCAATGATCCCCAGGGAAATATTGCTTCTGAATCTGAATTCCTTGGAGAAATATGCACACAGTTTACAGCATTCCCTGGGAATAAACCATAATCATTTGATAGGATAAATAGCTGTTTAATTTTAGTACCATATTGTATTAACTTAATAGGTAATCACGAGATGTCTGTAAGTGTTAAAACTTATTTTAAGAATTACACATTTCAGTGTGATGTCTGGGAAGAAGGAAAAAAAAGTAAACCTAAGTGCTTTATCCTGCAATGGGAATATAAAAAGTGTGAACATCAACAAACAAAATCCTTTGCCTGAATAATTGTGTTTCTATGGCTTTAAGAATAACAGTTTGTAAGTTTTAGTGTTTTGTAGACTGATTTATAGTTCACATACTGAAAACAAATCCGAAACTCTGAGTACTTAATTTATATTAATAAATTTGCTATTCTGACTCATTTTAATTATAGAGGATCTGAAATTGATTTGTTAAATGACACCATTTTTGACTAAAAGTGTTCATGATTTTGAAGTTAGGGAAAATTTTCTTGCAGTTTTTAATGTAAACATAAATAAAAGTACTGGGCTTGCTAAAGATTATAGCACACTGTCCCAGTATATCTAGGGAACTGGGGAGCAGGAGTAAAACTAGGTCTGGTTCGATAAAATTCTTACTTGTGGGGGTGATGGATCTGTTTTTGACTCAAATGACTGTAGCCATTGTAATACAATTAGTTGCCTCAGGAATTGTTCCTTAGTTTTGGGAGAATGTGTGTTACTACTAGGAAGATGCTATTATACTTTGGCACTAATAGCCAGGATCTCTAGAAACTTCAATATTCCCTGGAGAAAACTGTTATTATATTCTCTCTGATAAATTTTTGTTAATTTATGAGTTTTCATTCTTAAACACCTTTTCATAGTGTTTATCCTACCTAAAATGCCTTCCTCTGCTTCCTAAGCTATTTTCAATGCCTAGCTTTGGATCCATCTTTTTTAAAGAAACAAAAACAAAAACAAAAAGCATCCATTCCTATTAATCTCCTTCCAACCATAAGCCCCATAGTAAGAGTGAATCTCATTTACCATTAAGTTTATGGCACATTGTACATTGCTGTATTCACGCACAGATTTTGTCTCCTCAATACGTTGGTAAGCCACAATAGGCAGGGACATTGACATATACTTCCTTGACTCCTTGGTGTATAACAATGCGGTCTCCTTGGACCTATAAAACAACTGGGAATGCAAACTGGTACAGCCATTTTGGAAAGCAGCATGGAGGTGTCTCAAAAAGTTAAGAATAGAACTACTCTATGACCCAGCAATTGCACTACTAGGTATGTATCCAAACACTTGCCCCCCAATGTTTATATGTTTATAGCAGCAATATCCATAATAGCCAAACTGTAGAGCCCAGATGTCCATCGAGGGATGGGAGGATAAAACATACGTGGTATCTATATACAATGGAATATTACCTAGCCATCAAATATAATGAAATCTTGCCATTTGCAATGATGTGGATGGAACTAGAGGGTATTATGCTAAGCACAATAAGTCCATCAGAGAAAGACAATTATCATATGATTTCACTCATGTGGAATTTAAGAAACAAAACAAATGAACATAGGGGAGGAGAGGGAAAAATAAAATAAGATAAAAACTTAGAGAGAGGCAAACCATAAGAAACTTGTAAATACAGGGAGCAAACAGGATTTCTGGAGGGAAGATGGGTGGGGGGATGGGGTAATTGGCTGATGGGTACCAAGAGGGCACTTGAAGTTAATGAGCATCAGGTGCTGTATGCAACACATGAATACACTAAATTCTACCACTGAAACTAAAAAAAATGTTTAATAAGTGTTTCATATTGATGATGAACTCCTTAGAGAAGCGTAACTGATGATGAAGTCATCAAACAGGAAACTTGCCCTCAAGGGATGCAATGTTTATACCTAGGAGTTTTCATGACATTGAGCTTAATGAGAGCTTATGTAATTTTCAACCACACAGACAACTCCATTTGCACGGGCTTAGCTGTCGACTTACCACAGTATTTGGGGGCAGTCAGCATTATTTGCAAGGGTCGAAAAGCACTTGCCAAGTGACTGATCATCTGAGTAAAATTTGCCAGAGTATCTTCTCTGTATTCCCCTTGGTGGAGGTAAATGACAGCTTTGCTGGAACCCATTTCTGTCTATCAGGTAAAAGGCCCAGAGCTAAATACCAGTCACAGTCACATCTGAAGAAAAATCCAGTCTTAATGGTAAGTTTTTCTCTTTATGGTCTTCCCTTACTGTCTTACCTCTTTTCTACTTCTTTTGTCTTCCTTCTCTCTTTTTTCTTTTTCTTCTCTATTTCCCTTCTCTTTGAACCCTTATTCACTTTATTTTGCATTTCACTTAATTATTCTTACTCTCTTCCTGTTTTCAGAACTATAACCAGAAGAAACACTGAATTTGTTTGATTCTGTTCAAGTCAGTTTTACTATGCAATCAGATAAGTTTAATATTGGCATAGGAGGCGGTAAAAGTGAAGAAATGAAGAGATGGAATAGGGACAAAACACACTACACTGATTTACAGGAATAAAAAAATCAGGACCAAGAAAGAGTGTTCATTATCTAAGTAGAGGCAGCGCAGGCCAAACCAGGGAAGAGCTACAGTTGTTACCCGTAATTACTTCCTGAATTAAACTTGAATCTAAGCTTGATTTCTATTTTCAACCATCGTAAGTATTTATATATCACCTTGTTTCTCTGTTGTACTCCTGGTCAGTTCCTTGAGGCAATGATATTTATACAGTCATCGGGCTGAGTAGTACTGCGACATCTTCGTGCTTACATACTGAGAAAAGTAGAAATAAATTTTTCTAGTGAAAGGGAATAAAAGGGAAAGGAGGAAAAACGAATGGAAATATCAGAAAGGGAGACAGAACATGAGAGACTCCTAACTCTGGGAAATGAACAAGGGGTGGTGGAAGGGGAGGTGGGCGGGGGGTAGGGGTGACTGGGTGACGGGCACCGAGGTGGGCACTTGACGGGATGAGCACTGGGTGTTATCCTGTATGTTGGCAAACTGAACACCAATAAAAAATAAATTTATATTAAAAAAAGAAAGAAAAATAATTTTTTCACATGCCTGTTCATTTCTTTACCTCATTGCCATAAATCTAAGCCAGACTACAAAGATGATTTATAAGATAGTTTTTTATTCATCGGATTTGTAGAAAATATTTGTCTTTCCTCAAAAATAAAGTAATAACAAACTAATGAAAAATATAAGTACTAGTTTTCGTTAGAGTTTATCTTAGATTAATCATTTCAAAAATGTGCCCTATTAGTATGTATAATCAATAGCAACTACTAATATTCTGACTTCATTATCTTCATAATTTACCATTGGTTCCTGTGCATATTGTTTTCTCAATATTTTTACCAGAGCAGAAGCGTATCAAGAGGTCAAGATGGAAAACCGTACAACTGTGACAGTATTTATCTTAGCAGGATTGACGGAGGACCCAAAACTGAAGATTGTGCTATTTGTCTTCCTGCTCCTCACCTACTTGCTAAGCATCTCAGGCAACTTAGTCATTATTACCCTCACTTTGCTGGACTCCCATCTCAAGACCCCTATGTATTTCTTTCTTCGAAATTTTTCTTTCTTAGAAATTTCTTATACGACAGTCTGCATCCCCAAATTGCTTGTAAGCATGGCAACTGGTGACAAAACCATTTCCTATAACTGTTGTGCAACTCAGTTATTTTTTGCCTTCCTTCTTGGAGCATCTGAATTTTACCTCCTGGCTGTCATGTCCTACGATCGTTATGTCGCCATCTGCAAGCCCCTGCATTACACAACCATTATGAGCAGCAAAATCTGTATCCAGCTAGTCCTTAGCTCTTGGATCACTGGTTTCCTCATCATCTTTCCAGGACTCATTTTAGGCTTAAGCCTGGACTTCTGTGATTCCAATGTCATTGATCATTTCTACTGTGACACGGCTCCCCTCCTGCAGATCTCCTGCACAGACACACACGTGTTGGAAATGATGAGTTTCATCTTAGCTTTGGTGACTCTGCTGGTCACTTTGGCCTTAGTGATTCTATCGTACACATATATCGCCCTGACGATATTAAAAATTCCTTCTGCCAACCAGAGAAAAAAGGCTTTCTCCACCTGTTCTTCTCACATGATTGTCATCTCCCTCTCATACGGCAGCTGCATCTTTATGTACATTAAACCCTCGGTCAAACAGAGGATCTCCTTGATGAAGGGGGTGGCAGTTCTCAATACTTCTGTTGCTCCACTTTTGAATCCCTTTATCTATACTCTAAGGAACCAGCAGGTGAAGCAAGCATTTAAGAACTTGCTACAAAGAGTTCTGTCTTTATTCAAATAGAATCATAATGAGATGTATCAGGAAGGTTAGTAGGGAAAATTGCGAAGGCGTGGTTAGATTGGGTCCCAATTTTACTATTGCACCATCCAAAATATAATCATATTTTTCTTTTCACTTCTTTCTGAAGTGTCAAGATGTTTACATTAGCTCCTGTTTCTCAATAATGGCTTCCATTTCAAAATACTAAAACTTTATTTTTCTGTTCCATTGTAAGCATTGTCACTTTCTAAAAAACATTAAAAAAAAGAGATTTTTCTTATTTATTCATGAGAGACACAGAGAGAGGGCAGAGACACAGGCAGAGGGAGAAGCCGGCTCCCCTTCGGGAGTCTGATTTGGGACTGGATCCCAGGACCCCAGGATCACCCCCTGAGCTGAAAGCAGATGCCCAACCACTGAGACACCCAGGTGTCCCAACATCCTCAAATTTGACTCATTTCTTCTCTCCGCTTCTTCCATTTAAATGTAGCAAATACTTGAAAGATTATTTTAGTCAACTTTATATATTAGTTCATGGAGACTTAATTATTTTTATACCTATGTGGTATATTGCGTTTTTATATTTGATTTTTTACAAAATCTTGATAAGTTCGAAACAATTATATGATATCTTCCTTGGGATTTTACCTTTCCTTGGCTTTTGTGTCCTGATACACATTCTCTATGGTTTTTAAATAAAGATATTTAAAAGTGGGAAGTTGAGATTAAAATATCAATATCATCCTCTGTCTTGAGAATTGAAAAAAAAAACCCACTATGCTAGTGTAATAAAATATCATATGGTATATTATTGTTATTTTACATTTTATGCCATATAAGTAAATAAGTAAATAAATACTGACTCATGTATGTGTACTAAATCAAGTAACTTTGATTAAGAATAAAATGCATCCTGGAGAGAGAGAGATCACATTTGATGCTTTATCAGCTATTCCTTATTCATCTTGGAACTGACTGTGTTTCTTAGATTCTACATCTATAATATAGCAATAACCAGTTTTTTTTTAATTTTGAGATATTTTTAGGCTAGTTTGAAAGTATAAATTCAGTATTCTCCAGAATAAAAAAACAAAATAAAATGAAAACTTGTAGAATAAATTATTCTGATTTTATCTTGTAAAAAAAATGCACTTTAGAGAGGTACGATAAGTTACTCTCGTCACATAGCTAGTCAGAGAAACAGAATTCAAATTCATTTCTGCTTGATTCCAGAGGCTATGTCTATCCAGTACCAGCAATCCCCAGTTTGTAGCAAAGACTCGTCTACGTGTATTCCTAAATGATGTTGGATTCAGTTTTGGGGTTGGGTGTAGAGATGCAATAAGAGATTCTCACGCTGATTCCATTGCCTGCTAATGTAGTTTATTGTAGTGCTTTGTCATTTTATATATGTGATATGCTACTTAAAAATCTGGAAGACTCTGTAATATAGCAGTTTTGTACTTAGAGGATGCTTCCTACAGTTTTACCATATGGCCTGGTATAGAGTCAAATTGTCTTGAAGTAGATAATTGCTTTTGTATACCCCAAATAATCTCCCTCTCTCTCACTGTCTCTTCTTTTTCTCTCTTTCTCCCTCTCTGTCACATCCACACATACACACCTTTCTCTATTTCAATAAATTTTTCTTTCATCTTCCATTTCTTCTCTTTTTTTTTCTTTTTTTCATTATCTTCTTTTGGTAGAATGACTTCTGTAATTCATATGCGGATCTATAAACCATAGTTAGCTAATCAAGGCTTTGGACTCCCTGATTAGATCAAGACTACACTTCTACCCTGGGCTTTACAAATGATCATATTCTCTCTACAATTAAGAACTCAATTAGCGTTGGGCATGAAACTAAAGTCAGTCAGTAAAACTCGATGTGATAAAAAAAAATTGTAAATGTTAGAATATTCTTTTCTGTTATAATTACAGCTATAAAAATAAACCCAGAACTTTCAGGAGTTCATTAAACAGAGCATGTTTACCTCACTATGAAACTAGGGTAAAGAAAAGCGGAGCCAAGAAATAAACTGAAAGAATATGAATGCCAATAACTTAATTTGATTCTCTGTAACCAATAATAATGAAAGCTCATCCCTTGGAATTTCAGGTGGGACTCTCTGTACTCATAACCAAGGTGAATCTATCTAATTGTCCTATCTACTAAATGTTCTCTCTACCCTTTGGCCCTTGGTGGGTAGGGGTGTAGCTCTTGGCCCTTGGTGGCTTTGTCCTCAGGTAGAAAGCAAGAGAAAATGAAAACTAAGAAAACTTTTACTCCCTATTTTTTTGTCTACTACATTTTACTTAATGTTTATACAAATACCATCAGGCCAGATAGTCCTAGAAATCTATTTCAGAAAGGGACAATATTTAAGGTGTTAATTTTAGAGCACTGTTAGGTATACAACAAAATTGAAAGGAAGGTTCAGAGATTTCCTATATACCCATGGACCTCATACACACACAGCCTTCCCTATTTACAACCTCCTCCAGCAGAGTGGTATGTTTGTTACAACTGATGAACCTATACTGACACATCATAATTACCCAAAATCCATATTTTGCATTATGGTTCACTCTCAGTGAGTGTTCATTCTATAGATTTGGAAAAAATGTATAATGATTGATAGACATATAAATATATAGCTAGGTAGATGATATAGATGGTTGATAATCATACAGATATTTATGATATATAGACATAAATCCGCTGTGGCCTGCCTTCTCATCACTCCCTATCCCTCAGCCTCTGAAAACCATTGATTTTACTGTCTTCATTGTTTTCCCTTTTCCAGAATGCCATGTAGTTGGAATTGTAAAATTTCAGATTGTTTTTTTCACTTAGTGATGTGCATCTAAGTTTCCTCTGTGTATTTTCATGGCTTGATAGCTCATTTATTTTTAGCACTGAATAATATTCTATTTTCTAGAAGTATCATAGATTATCCATTTACTTACTAATGGGTATCTTAGCGGCTTCTAAGTTTGGGCAATTATGAATAAAGCTGCTATAAAGATCCGTGTGCAGGTTTTTGCGTGGACATGTTTTCATCTCATTTGGGTAAATACCAAGATGAGTGATTGCTGGATCGTATAGTAAGAATGTGTTTAATTTTGCAAGAAACTGCCAAACTGTCTTCCAAAGTTGCTATACCATCTTGCATTCTACCAGCAACAGATGAGAGTTCATTTTGCTCCACATCCTCATCAGCGTTGGGTGTTGTCATGTTCCAGGATTGTGTGCAGTGGTGGTATCTCCTTATTGCTTTAATTTACATTTTCCTGATTACACAAGATGTGGATCATCTTTTTGCGTGCTTATTTGCCATCTCTGTAGTATCTTGGGTGAGGTGTCTGTCAAGATCTTTGGCCCATTTTTTAATATTGTTCTTTTTCAGATTGTTGAATTCTAAATTTTTGTGTATTTGAGTTGACAATCCTATTTACATGTGTTTTCTCAAATCTTGTCTCCCTGTATGTGCCTTGTCTTCCATTTCCTTGACATTATGTTTTGAAGAGCAGAGGTTTTTAATTTTAATGAAGTCCAGCTTATCTGTTATTTTTTCATGGAGTGTGCCTTGATGTTGTATCTAAAAGATCATTACTAAACCCAAAGTCATCTAGATTTTCTCCCTGTTACATTCGGAGTTTTAATGTTTTGCCTTGTGCATATAGGTCCACTCTCAATTTTGAGTTCATTTAAGTGATGAATGTAAAGCCTGTGTCTAACATGGCATGAGGAAGAATTGAAATGTGTTAGCTGTTGTCACTTCTGAGCTCAGGTTTACTGGTGTCCTATAAAAGCTTGGACATTTTGCCACAGAGCTAAACATTGATAACTGGATTTGGAGTTGGAGAAGATGAAAAAAGATCCAGGTGAAAATGGAACAATTACCAACAAAATAAACCCAACCATCTCCCACCAACAAGGTAAACCAGCAGATAAACACAACCTGTGTGAGCTACCAATGGCTTCTGCTTTATTCTGTTCCCCAAATATCCCAAATAATCTGTCTGGTGGTTCACCGTAACGGGAAACAAACAGGGAAGGGACATCCTAGAGAAATAGTTCAGCCCAGCCACATTGAAACACTACAACGCCTTCAGAGATATATTGCCAGAGTGCCTAAGGAAACTTTTGAAGTTCATTATCTTGATTTCAGCAATGGTTTCACAGGTATATACAGGTATCAAATCTCAAGTTATAAACTTTATTGGATGCATTTTATTTTGCACAAATTGTAACTCCATAAAATTGTAAAAATAATTAAACAAGGAAAAATAAAACAACAGCAACAAGACCTGCAACCCAGCCTGAACTTAACTCAGATTCTAATTGAATTAAGAGACTCAGTTATTATTTCCTCTTATTATTCTCCTGGATGTCCTAGGCTTCCTCCATCCCGACTAACTTTTTTTCCCCCTATCTTCTGCAGATTTTCAAGTACTTCAACATAATGTTCCTGGATTTTTGATTGGTTGGTTGGTTGATTGATTTTCTTTTGTGTTTTAATTTAATCAGTGATTAACAGAATTTTGTCTGTTTGAAAAGCAGTCACCTCTGTCAATAGTGTTCAGCTACGTATCATTATGTGATCTGTCTTCTGAAATTGAGCAGCCACCATAATGTGACATAATGTTTTGGATAACTGCGATTGTTGTACTGATGATGTGGAAAACAAATAATCAAGTGAACTAATGAGTCAGTTACCTGTCAGTCTAAATAACTAACACAGTATCTAACTTACTCACCTGTTAACATCAGCCATGTGTCAGGTACTTAGGTGGTTTTTTTCTGATGAAATTATGGCAGGTGTATATGAACTAACAAGTTCTACATTTTCAATCGTCTTTCCCCATGGCTTCCCAGGCCACTGTTTTAGTATTTCTGCTACTTAATAGAATCTGCATCTAATGATGGGTGAGTAAAGAATTCAAGAGAACAAATTTAACTATATGCTTTAATAAAAGTTTGTTAATATATGTAGGATTCAATTTTCTTCATCTGTACATTGAAAGGATTAAAGTAGAAACATTTATAGCTTCTTTAATTCATTATTTGGCTTCTTTAAATATGAACAAGCAATGTTCAGAAAATATCAGCTTGTGATGGACATTCTGCCTGAGGAGATCAGATTACAAAAATGTAAAGTTTAGCATGAAATTTAGAAAGAATATGATTTAAGCTTACAAGATTATTAACACCATAGATACTGTTAATATAGGTTTGTTTCATACGCTTGTTAAAGAGAACCAGAACAATGATTAGGCACATCACTAAATTGTAAGAATTTGCCATAATGATATGTCGCTAATTAACCTAAATTTGAATCATCCTTTTACCTCTTTTCTGGATTCACTCAGAGTTTAATGTGTGTATAAATCATTATTAACCAATTTTCCTGTCAGTTTGAAAACAAACAGGTATAATTCTCAATGGGGAAGCACTGGGAGCCTTTCCCCTAAGATCAGGAACAACACAGGGATGTCCACTCTCACCACTGCTATTCAACATAGTACTGGAAGTCCTAGCCTCAGCAATCAGACAACAAAAAGACATTAAAGGCATTCAAATTGGCAAAGAAGACGTCAAACTCTCCCTCTTCGCCGATGACATGATACTCTACATAGAAAACCCAAAAGACTCCACCCCAAGATTGCTAGAACTCATACAGCAATTTGGCAGTGTGGCAAGATACAAAATCCATGCCCAGAAGTCAGTGGCATTTCTACACACTAACAATGAGACTGAAGAAAGAGAAATGAAGGAGTCAATCCCATTTACAATTTCACCCAAAAGCATAAGATACCTAGGAATAAACCTAACCAAAGAGGTAAAGGATCTATACCCTAAAAACTATAGAATTCTTCTGAAAGAAATTGAGATAGACACAAAGAGTGGAAAAATATTCCATGCTCATGGATTGGCAGAATTAATATTATGAAAATGTCAATGTTACCCAGGGCAATTTTCGCATTTAATGCAATCCCTATCAAAATACCATGGACTTTCTTCAGAGAGTTAGAACAAATTATTTTAAGATTTGTGTGGAATCAGAAAAGACCCTGAATAGCCAGGGGAATTTTAAAAAAGAAAACCATATCTGGGGGCATCACAATGCCAGATTTCAGGTTGTACTACAAAGCTGTGGTCATCAAGACAGTGTGGTACTGGCACAAAAACACACACATAGATCAATGGAACAGAATAGAGAACCCAGAAGTGGACCCTGAACTTTATGGTCAACTAATATTCGATAAAGGAGGAAAGACGATCCACTGGAAGAAAGACAGTCTCTTCAATAAATGGTGCTGGGAAAATTGGACATCCACATGCAGAAGAATGAAACTAGACCACTCCCTTGCACCATACACAAAGATAAACTCAAAATGGATGAAAGATCTAAATGTGAGACAAGATTCCATCAAAATCCTAGAGGAGAACACAGGCAACACCCTTTTTGAACTCGGCCACAGCAACTTCTTGCAAGATACATCCACGAAGGCAAAAGAAACAAAAGCAAAAATGAACTATTGGGACTTCATCAAGATAAGAAGCTTTTGCACAGCAAAGGATACAGTCAACAAAACTCAAAGACAATCTACAGGTTGGGAGAAGATATTTGCAAATGATGTATCAGATAAAGGGCTAGTTTCCAAGATCCATAAAGAACTTATTAAACTCAACAGGAAAGAAAGAAACAATCCAATCATGAAATGGGCAAAAGACATGAAGAGAAATCTCACAGAGGAAGACATAGACATGGCCAACACACACATAAGAAAATGCTCTGCATCACTTGCCATCAGGGAAATACAAATCAAAACCACAATGAGATACCACCTCACACCAGTAAGAATGGGGAAAATTAACAAGGCAGGAAACCACAAATGTTGGAGAGGATGCAGAGAAAAGGGAAGCCCCTTACACTGTTGGTGGGAATGTGAACTGGTGCAACCACTCTGGAAAACTGTGTGGAGGTTCCTCAAAGAGTTAAAAATAGACCTGCCTACGACCCAGCAATTGCACTGTCAGGGGATTTACCCCAAAGATTCAAATGCAATGAAACACCGGGACACCTGCACCCCGATGTTTCTAGCAGCCATGTCCACAATAGCCAAAACTGTGGAAGGAGCCTCGGTGCCCATCGAAAGATGAATGGATAAAGAAGATGTGGTCTATGTATACAATGGAATATTCCTCAGCCATTAGAAACGACACCATTTGCTTTGACATGGATGGAACTGGAAGGTATTATGCTGAGTGAAGTAAGTCAATCGGAGAAGGACAAACAGTGTATGTTCTCATTCATTTGGGGAATATAAATAATAGTGAAAGGGAATATAAGGGAAGGGAGAAGAAATGTGTGGGAAATATCAGAAAGGGAGACAGAACATAAAGACTCCTAACTCTGGGAAACGAACTAGGGCTGGTGGAAGGGCAGGAGGGCGGGGGGTGGGGGTGAATGGGTGACGGGCACTCTTCTCTTTATTTTCTGGAAAGAGAGAAAATCTTTTGGCGTGCATCCTTGAAGGCTTGTTTAACTTGCTGGTTTCTGAGACTGTAAATAAAAGGGTTTAATAAAGGGGCAACCGAGGTATAAATAACACTTACACCTTTGGACAAAGTCACCCTTTCCTTCGCTGTTGGCTTTATGTAATTAAAGATGCAGCTACCATACGTAAGGGAGACCACAATCATATGAGAAGAACAAGTAGAAAAAGCCTTGGTTCTTTTCTGAGCAGAGGGGATCTTGAGAATGGTCTTGATAATGTATGTGTAGGAAAGAATCAGTAACAGTAAGGTCACCAGAAGTGTTACAATAGCTAAGGCAAACGAAAGCAATTCCAAGAAACGAGTGTCAGTGCAGGAAAGCTGCAGCACAGGGGAAATGTCACACATGAAATGATCGATTACTCTGGAAGCACAGAAATCCAGCGTGAGGCCCACAGCCAATGGTGAAAACGACAGCAGAAAGCCCACGGCCCATGAGCTGAACAGGAGTTGGTAGCATATTTTATTGTTCATGATGATCGGGTAGTGCAGGGGTTTGCAGATTGCTACATAACGGTCAAAGGACATGGCAGCCAGCAGGTAAAATTCTGCAATTTCTAATTGGAGGAAAAAGAATAACTGAGATGCACAACCATCGTAGGAAATGACTTTGTTTTTAGTCATGAGGCTTATCAGGAATCTGGGAATACAGACTGTTGTCAGTGAAGCTTCCATAAAGGAGAAATTTCGGAGGAAAAAATACATGGGAGTCTTGAGGCTGGGATGTAGCAGGGTGAGAAGGATGATGGTCAAGTTTCCGGTCATGCTCAGCACATAGTTGATGAAGAGAAACGTAAAAATCACAATTTGTAGTTGTGGGTCATCGGTCAGTCCCAGGAGAATGAACTCGATCTTTGTTGACTGATTCCTCATTTTAGACATGAGGCTTATGAAATTGGCATTGGAGAACAACTCCAGAAGTGGACACAAGAGGATTTTTTAAAAGCTACAGAAAAAAAAAATATATGTAATCAGAAATTCAAGCAAGTTTAGAAAGTTGATCCAATTTAACAAGACAGATAATACTTAAAATTCTAACACAGGTTAACCTAGGCACCTCTGAGTGCTGGTTCCATTGAAGTGACAGGTATGATAATGAGACTATTAAATTTTTTTCTTGTCCCTTTTTGAACCTGAAAGATAATGTAAACTTTAGCTGATTATTTCTAAAAGAATTGAATTCTGTTTTAATGTTCTAAATAGACAGAAAATTGCTTGACTTTACAATGTATTTTCTATGAATAGCTTAAGACTTTTTTATGCAAATATAAAACTTTAAAAACTTGTTTCTTTTTTTTATTGGATTCAATTTGCCAACATATAGCATATCACCCAGTGCTCATCCCGTCAAGTGCCCCCCTCAGTGCCCGTCACCCAGTCCCCCCACCCCCCGCCCACCTCCCTTTCCACCACCCCTTGTTCCCAATGTTTATTACAGCAATGTCCACAATAGCCCAACTGTGGAAGGAGCCTCACAACAAATAGCTTAAGAATTACTGAAAAAATTCTGGTAACATCTTGAAAATTAGTACCAACGTCAACTTGCAATATTGATACAGAACTACTTAGCTCATTAAAACAATTTAAAAATTTGTGAAATATACAAATCATGGCAGTTACATATTTTCTCTATGATTGAAATATTCTGATATATACCATTATTTTGTCCCTATGCAGTAATTTCCCATTGTTCCTATATCTCATTTCACTCTTATTATTTTTCTTTGATTTCAAATACATCAGTCATCTCTTATCAGTTACATTTAATCATGAAATTTTGACTGTTGCATATACATAAAAATGGAAGACTATATGACAGTTCAAAAGTCAGTGGATATTACCTGACTCTTACTTGCGGGAATGCTCTCATTTATGACCTAGGTGTGTACTATAAGTGACTTACCCTATCTAGGATACATTGATATAATTTTCCCACTATGGGGATATGGAGGAAACAGGGGTCAAAAAGAAATGATGAATATTCTCTCTCTTATAATATTGTAAAAAAATCAATAATTTAAGAGGAAAGTTAATTGCAAAGCTTTTCTCCAGAAGTATTCTAAAAACAGATATGAAAAATAAATAAATAATAAATAAAATAAAATAAAATAAAATAAAATAAAATAAAAACAGATATACATTCTAGAAATTCTATGCATCTGTTTATAACTTTCACTTCCACTTACACCCATTAAAATGATGGGACCCAGTTATTACAAATAATTGGATTCCTCTCTCTGGCCAGGTAAAATTTATTTTCTGTCTTCTTTTCTTATATATTAAAATGAAGGAAAATATCTCCATAAAAATTCTACATGAAAATATCATGCTGTAAATGGGAAATCTCGCATATAAACAGAACCCAAAGTTTTTTTTTTGAACCCAAAGTTTTTAACAACGAATTCTTGCTTCAAATTGTGCACTAGCAAAATGCAGAGTTTTATCATTTTGTTCGTAAGAGACACAAGGGATTAATTAAAACAGAAGAAAAGGAAAGAAAAAGAAATGCCCCTGGAGACTAGTGTCAGGAATAATATTATTTGTGTAAAAGATAAAACAACAACCAAAACAAACAAACAAACAAACAAACAAAACAAACAAGGAAGGAAGGAAATTAAAAGTACTATGAATCACTTTCAGCAAAAAGCTGAATTTAACTACAAAACAAAACAGATATTCTCCCAAAAGAGAACTAGAGATAACTTAAACCCTACACTTAATGCCAACACAAATTTCAGATATTCCATTGCCCTGAGTTAGTTTGACCATATGTAGCTTTAAGAGGGTTTACCCCAAAAGGAAACTTTTCTTTTGCTTCCTTAGTCAATGTCAAGATTTCATTAGCTGGGGACCTAATACCTCAAATTGAAGGTGTACTGAAGTACTTAAATGTTTTGCTATTTTTTAAAGTTTTGAAACAATAGAAAATATAAAGAAAAAAATGAACAAATACACCATGAATATATTTTACACCAGCACCATTTGATGCTCCGTCTGCCATTCAATATAATGGTACGTATTTATAACAAGAATATTCTATGCAGAAGCTTTTTATTTTGATGAAGTTCCAATAGTGTATTTTTGCCTTTGTATCCTTGCCCCAGGAAAAATGTTGCTATAGTTGGGATGCCTGGGTGGCTCAGTTAAGGGTCTGCCTTTGGCTCGAGTCATGATCCTGGGGTCCTGGGACTGAGTCCTGCATCAGGCTCCCTGCTCAGAGGAGAGTCTGCTTCTCCCTCTCCCTCCGTCGCTCCCCTTGCTTGTGCTCTCTCTCAAATAAATAAATAAAATCTTAAGAAAAATGCTGCCATGGCCAAAGTCAGAGAAATTAATTCCAGTGCTCTTTTCTAGGATTTTTATGGTTTCAGGTGTCACTGTTAGGTCTTTAATCCACTTTGAGTTTATTTTTATGTACGGAGTAAGAAAGTGATCCAGTGTCATTCTTTTGCATGTAGCTTTCAAGTTTTCCCAACCCCACTGGTGGAAAAGATGATCTTCCCACCGCCTGTTTTTGTCTCCTTTGTCAAAGAGTAATTGAATCATGGTTTGTTTCTGGGCTTTTTATTCTGTTCCATTGATCTATGTGTCTACTTTCCTGCCAGCACCATACTGTTTTGATGACGAAAACTGTGTAATATGTTAATATAATATTTTAATATATAATAATATAATATTTTATAATTATAATATTTATAATATTTTTTACAATTAATATTGTAATTTTAAGTCTGGAATTGTGATAACTCTAATTTTACTACTAGTTTTAGCTATTCAGTTTTTTTGTGGTTACATACAAATTTAGGGTTTTGGGGTTTCTTAGTTTTTTTGAAAAATACTGTTAGTATTTTGATAGAGATTGTATTAAATGTGTAGGTTGCTTTGGGTAGTATAGACATTTTACCAATATTCGTTCTCCCCACCCAGGAGCATGGAATATCTTGCCATTTGTTTGTATCATCTTCAATTTCTTTCATCAGTCTTTTGTAGTTTTCAGAGTACAGGTCTTTCACCTTCTTAGTTAAGTTTGTTCCTAGATATTTTATTGTTTTCAGTGTGGTCGTGAATGGGATTGTTTTCTTAATTTCTCTTTCTGTTGCTTCGTTATTGATGTATAGAAATACAACAGATTTCTGTGCATTGATTTTGTATCCTGTGATCTTAATGAATTCATTGATCAGTTGTAGTCACTTTTTGGTGAAGTTTTTGGGATTTTCTCCATATAGTATCATGTCTTTTGCAAATGGTGAATTTTACTTCTTTTTTATAAATTTACATGGCATTTATTCCCTTTTCTTGTCTGATTGCTGTGGCTAATACATCTAATACTACGTAGAATAGAACTGGTGAGAGGGAACTTCCTTGTCTTGTTATTGACCTTAGGGGAAGAGCTCATTATTTCCCCATTGAGTATGATATTAGCTGTTGAGAATATGGCATTTATTTTGTTGAGGTATGTTCCTTCTACATCTATTTTGTTGAGCGTTTTATCATGAAATGGATATTATAGTTTTTCAATAATGTGTTAAGGGTTTTTGCATCTATGTTCATCAGGGATATTGGCCTGTAGTTTTCTCTTTTGTGGTGTCTTCATCTGGTGTTTGTATCAAAGTAATGCTTTCCTTCCTCTTCTATGTCTTGGAAAAGTTTGAGAAGAATAGGTCTTAACTCTTCTTTAGAATGTTTGGTAGAATTCACCTGTGAAGCCGTCTGGTCCTGGACTTTTGTGTGCTGGGATTTTTAAAATTATTGATTCAGTTCATTGCTTATAATTGTTCTGTTCAAATTTTCTTTCTTCCTGTTTCAGTTTTTGTAGCTTTTATGTGTTGAGATATTTATTCATTTCATTTCATTTAGGTTGCACAATTTTGGGGCATACAATTTCTTCATAATCTTTTATAAATCTTGTGTTTCTGTGTTGTCAGTTGTTATTTCTCCTCTATCATTTGTGATTTGTTTATTTGAGTCTCTTTTTTTTTTAAATGAGTCTGGTTAACAGTTTACAAAATGCATAGATCTTAAAAAAAACAAACTAGCTCATTTTTTCCCCCTTAGGTTCTATTTTATTTATTTCTGCTCTAATCTAATGTGTTAAACTTCCTCATTACTATAGCATACTTATTTGTGTTTTGAATACTTTTCTATGTATTACTCAGCACCATATAAAATGGGCCACATAAAGTGCCCAACACCTGACTCCGTGGGGTACTTATTCTATTTTGTCCTGAAGAAACTATCTAAAGATTACAAAGATTTCTCAGAATGATATGGTTTCAAAGAAGTTTATTCCTCAATGGACACAAACTTATATGTTATGTAAGAATTCTCCCCAGGAACTAAAAATTTTTAAATTAAAAAATATATTTAAAAACCCCTACTATTTACTGTGAATTCAGTATAGATTTCCATAATCTGCTCTTCTGCACAGTCATTTTAATTAATTAATTATTTCACGCACATTTAAAAAAATCCTTGAGTTCCAGATATATAGATAAGGATTTAAAGACAGAAATAAAAAGATTTAGTTGATGCATTTCCTACATATCCTCAGTTTCTTTTCTGAAAGCTGTCTTTACCCCAAATAGTCTTTGTGATATGATTCAGTGATCTTAAACTGACATTTAAAATACCCAAGTAGACAGAACATAAAGACTCCTAACTCCGGGAAATGAACTAGGGGTGGTGGAAGGGGAGGATAGCGGGGGGTAGGGGTGAATGGTGACAGGCACTGAGGGGGGCACTTGACGGGATGAGCACTGGGTGCTATTCTGTATGTTGGCAAATTGAGCACCAATAAAAAATAAATTTATTATTAAAAAAATAAAATACCCAAATATTCTTCACTTTGTATTAATGGAATATTTATCTATGTCCATGGCTAGTCCTCCTTGCAACTTGTGACCATGTGTACAAATTATGTCCAAAAAATGTAAACGGAAATGATGTGAAATTTCCTTTGTTTTTTTCTTTGATAAAAGGGGTTTGCCCTCCTCGTCCACTCCACCCTCTCTCGTTGTGATATCCATACATGGGAGGGCAAACCATTTGAAGCCATGAGTATGAGCAATCACACTAGGAATACACTGGCCAATCAACAAGAGAGAGCACAGAACACACCTAGATTTGTGACATCATTGCAAGTCATATCAGCTTAGAAACACAGTGACCTCATGGGAGAGTTTCAACATCCTAGTCTGAACAATTTAAGTAAGACAAAAATACAGTTATTTTTGTTAAAGTACTGTAATATTTGTCTTCCTTATACTCTGTGAAATCTATAGTATTATCAAAACTTGTTTCCTCTGACATAACTATATTTCATAGTGAAGAATGTAGGTTCCATGCACTTTTTTGTAACAGTGATTCTGGGTATTTCCTCCTATCAATTTTTCAGTCCATGATCCCATTTTTTTGCTTCTGATTGTTGGGCAAATATTTCTTGAAATCTTAATACCAATTATTTTTAAATTGTTAATTTTATAGATCTAATAAAAATTATTAATTCTAAATATTTCACTGACCATGCATTCAGGTCTCTGTATTTTTGTTATTTTCATGATTTTTTAGTCTTTAGACCTTTCTGCAATTTTTATCATATATGCAAAACTGCAAATGCCAATGATTTCGGATGATGATTTATTCCTAGAAATAGGATTTAATTTACTTCATTTAAAAATTTTATCTATTTAATTTATTCAAATAAATTTATTACATAAATGTAATTAATCAATGAATTCAGTTTATTCTGGCATGTATTAAAGACGGACAACCTTGGACAAAACAAGGAATGAGATTATACAACTCTGTATTCCATGCTTTTTGACAAATGATAAGTTCTTTGTGTTTATTCTTAGAAGTAAGATTTCAGTGGTCTCAAATAAAAGCCTAAGTTTTGACTCGGGTTCCTCCATTTTGGCAAATCATAAATGTCAAATATTTGTCTGCAGAGACTCGGAGACAGCAGGAATTTTTTCTTGGATTCTAAATCAGTTACCTGTGGCTTTGTACTGCTGTTATTTTTACTCTCTGATGACATAAGGAGTTTTTGCTAATGTTTTAGAGAAGGCTACCTTTTTTCAGCAAGCCCTTTTATTCGAGAAAAATTTACCCAGTTTCTGCTAATGTAAATATCTTGTATTATCAGTATTTTATTGTCAAAATGAAAAGATACCACCAAACAAGCAAGACTCTTAATTAATATCTGAATTTATTTGTATTCCATTAGTTTTATCATTAATTTTCTTTCCCTTTTACAAGCTCTAATCCAGGGTACTACATTGCATTCAGTATATTCATGACATCTACTTATCGGGTAGACATATTTTTCTGGTCTTTGGCATATTTTCTTATTTTTCAAGTACTAGTTAATTTGGAAGGGTACTTTTTTTTTTAAAGATTTTATTTATATATTTATTAGAGACACACACACAGAGAAAGGGAGAGGCAGAGACACAGGCAGAGAGAGAAGCAGGCTCCATGCAGGGAGCCCGATGGGGGACTTGACCCCAGGACTCCAGGATCACGCCCTTGGCCAAAGGCAAGGACCGAACCGCTGAGCCACCCAGGGATCCCCAAATTTGAACCCATTCTTAATGCCTTTCCCTCCCTCCCTCTTAATGCCTTTAGATATATGGTGTCATACTTTACATTCTTTCATTTATGAGTTCCTCAAACTCCATTTATGAATCCCAAGTATACCATTTTTTACCTCTTTTGTCCTTCCTACTATTTTCCTCCTACCTAAGATTTTTCCTTCCACTAGAGTCCTCCTTTAACATTTCTTGTAGGGCTGGTTTAGTTGTCATGAAATCCTTTAACTTTTGTTTATCTATGAAACTGTCTATCTCTGTTCTATTCTAAGTGTGAGCCTTCATATACAGAGTATTGGGGGCTATAGGTTTTTTTTTTCTTTTAGCTCTTTGAATATGTGATGACGCTTTCTTCTGGCTTACAAAATTTCTGCTGAATGAACAGGTAAAAGCCTCATAGGAGTTCTTCTGTATGTAACTGTCTTCTTTCTCTTGCTGCTTTTAAAATTCTCTTTATCAATACTTATTGCCATTTTAATAATTATGCGTCTTGGTGTGGACCACCTTGGTTGATCTGGTTGGGCATCTCTGTGCCTCTTGGATCTGGATTTCTGTTTCTTGCCTCAGATTCAGAAAATGTTCAGCTATTAATTATTCAATTAAATTTTCTGCCATCTTTTCTCTCTTCTCAGATTTCTATAATGTGAATGAAATTACACTTAATGGAGTCTTTGAGTTCTTTAAGTCTGTTTTCATTTTGCGTATTTTTTCTCCTCTCATCTGCTCAGCTTGATTAGTTTCTATTACTCTATCCTTCAGGTCGCTAATTTCTTGTGCTTCCTCTCAGTGGCTCTTTATTCCATGTAATATTTCAAAATTTCACTTATTGTGTCCTTTATCTCTGATTGCTTCCTTTTATCTTTTTGTTAAAGGTCTTACCAAGGTCCTCCAATTTTTTCTCAAGTCCAGTGAGTATGTTTATGATCATAAATAACTTTTCTATCAGGCATATTATTTATCTCCATTTCACTTAGATCTTTTTGCTGTGGTTTTTTTTCTGGCTTTCATTTGGATATATGCCTCATTCTCCTTTTTTCTAACACTGTGTCTGTTTCTTCATATTAGGAAAGTCAGCTACTTTTCCAGTTTTTGACAGTAATAGCTTTATGAAGAAGAGTCCCTGCATTGCCCTGCAGTGGAGTGTTCCCTGTTTACCAGAACCAGGCATTGCAAGAGTGTCTCCTCTGTGTGCTCCATGTGCCTTGCTGTTGTGTGTTAGCCACTTTTTCCTTCATTACAGTCATCTACAGTAGTGCTCCTTGCCTCTTGTGAGCAGTGTTGTGTCATTGTGGTGTTAGTGGATCAATCTGGGGCTGCCTTGGGCTGAGTTTAGGTGGACCAGGTGTTTGCCAAAGATGCGGTAGCACTAAAGTGCAGGGTGCTTTCCCTGTGTTGTCCCTTGAGAAGCTTTCAAGGTGGGTGGGTCCAACTGTCATCCCCCAGCCCACTGCTAGGGCTGCAGTTGTTATCTCTCCCTCACCCCAGGCACTTTGGAGTGATGCTGGCCCTTCACAGTGTTCCTTGCACAGTGCCAGGCTTTTGCCTGGTTTGAATGGGCTCTGGCTAAGAACATATTGGTGGTGGGGGGTAGTGGGGCACACAATGCCTTTAAAGTTTGCATAGTAGTGAGAGAGGATGTATGCTCACCACCAGGAATGGGTTGGTGAGGGTGGGTTGTGCAGTTTTAACAAGATGTGTTTAAGTGTTTGTGGGAAGGGAGCCACCAATACCACTGGGACTGAGGCCCTGCACAATGCACAGGTCCAGAGATGCAGACTTGGCAGGATTTTCACTAGTAGTCTGGGGGAGGGCATTTGCAGCACCAGGACTGAGGCAACTGTTACTGAAAATAGCAGATCTGCTGAAGATGGAAGGATAGGCAGGGTGGCCATAGTGTAAGTGAGTTGGGTAATGAATGTTGGCACTGCCTGCAGATGGCTCTATGTTTATGCTGGGGGTGGGGAGAGAAATGTTGCCTGTCAGCTCCTTTGCTCCTGGAGAGTCTCCCAGGGGTCTCTGTCCCTCCAGGATGTGATCTCAGATTGGTAAATAACACTTCCTCCCATAAACCACAGGCATGATTCTTGTAAGTAGCATATCAATGGGTCTTGTTTTTTTTTTTTTATAAATTAATTTTTATTGGTGTTCAATTTACCAACATACAGAATAACACCCAGTGCTCATCCCGTCAAGTGTCCCCCTCCGTGCCCGTCACCCATTCAACCCCACCCCCGCCCTCCTCCCCTTCCACCACCCCTAGTTCATTTCCCAGAGTTAGAAGTCTTTATGTTCTGTGTCCCTTTCTGATATCTCCCACACATTTCTTCTCCCTTCCCTTATATTCCCCTTCACTATTATTCATATTCCCCAAATGAGTGAGAACATACACTGTTTGTCCTTCTCCGATAGACTTATTTCACTCAGCATAATACCCTCCAGTTCCATCCACGTTGAAGCAAATTGTGGGTATTTGTCGTTTCTAATGGCTGAGTAATATTCCATTGTATACATAGACCACATCTTCTTTATCCATTCATCTTTCGATGGGCACCGAGGCTCCTTCCACAGTTTGGCTATTGTGGACATGGCTGCTAGAAACATCGGGGTGCAGGTGCCCCGAGGTTTCATTGCATCTGAATCTTCGGGGTAAATCCCTAACAGTGCAATTGCTGGGTCGTAGGGCAGGTCTATTTTTAATTCTTTGAGGAACCTCCACACAGTTTTCCAGAGTGGCTGCACCAGTTCACATTCCCACCAACAGTGTAAGAGGGTTCCCTTTTCTCCGCATCCTCTCCAACATTTGTTGTTTCCTGCCTTATTAATTTTCCCCATTCTCACTGGTGTGAGGTGGTATCTCATTGTGGTCTTGTTTTTTTAATTCATTTTGATATCATATGACTTTCGATAAGAACCTTTAGTCCATTTACAGCCAGAGTAATCATTCAAAGATATTAATTTAGTGCCATTGTATGATCTGTAAAGTTACTGTTCCTGGAGATTGTCTCTGTCCTTTTCTAGTCTTTGTTACTTTTGGTCTCTGTTTCTGCTCAAAGGCTCCCCTTTAATATTCCTTGCAGGGATGGTTTGGTGATCACAAACTCCTTTAGTCTTTGTTTGTCTTGGAAACTCTTATCTCTCCTTCTATTGTGAATGACAGCCTTCCTGGATAACGTATTCTTGGCTGCATATATTTTCCATTTAGCACATTCTGTATATCATGCCTCTCCTTCTGGCCTTCCAGTTCTCAGTGGACAGGTCTGCTGCCAGCCTCATATGTCTACCCTTGTAGGTTAAGGACCTTTTCTCCCACACTGCTTTCAGAATTCCCTCTTTATCTTTGTAGTTTGCAAGTTTCAGTATGAAATGTAATGGTGT
Organism: Nyctereutes procyonoides; assembly: GCF_905146905.1. Taxonomy (NCBI): domain Eukaryota; kingdom Metazoa; phylum Chordata; class Mammalia; order Carnivora; family Canidae; genus Nyctereutes; species Nyctereutes procyonoides. The sequence continues at coordinate 10,258 of NW_026574934.1, read as the reverse complement.
TGATCTGTTCTTGTTGATTTTGAGGGGAGTTCTCTGTGCTTCTTTGACTTGAATACTTGTTTCCTTCCCTAGATTAGTGAAGTTACCAGCTGCAATTTGTTCCAATAAACCTTCTGCTCCTCCTTTTCCATCTTCTTCTTCTGGGACTCCTATGCTATAGATATTATTTCACTTTATGGAATCATTTAGTTATCTAAGTCTACTTTTATGGTTTAATGGTTTTATTTCCCTCTTAGTTTCAGCTTCATTATTTTCCATAATTTTGTCTTTTATATCACTTAGTTCTCCTCGGCTTCTTCATTCCTCATAGTAATTCTATCTCATCAGGGTTTTATCTCTGCTTTAACATTTTTTATTTTAGCCTGACCAGTTTTGGGGTCTTTTCCTCTAAGGCAAGGGTTATCCTGGTATCTTCTATGTTTTATTCAAGTCCAGCTAGTAGTCTAAGGACTGTTCTAAGTTTTTCTTCAGATATATTGCTTATATCTACTCTGAACAAGTCCCTGGCTATGATGTCTTCCTGACCTTTATTTTGGGGCAAATTCCTCCATCTTGTCATGTTGGCTAAGTTTTTATCTTTTGTATGTTATGAAGGGTTGTTATGGTTCCTGCACCTCAGAGTAGTACTAAATTTTAAAAAGTCATACAGTGTCCAGGGCCTGTGTGCTCTTCTGGGGGAAAGGGTAGCTGAGTTGGCTCTGAGTCACCTGCCCCAGTAAAGAAAAAGCAGTTGCCTAGCATTAGGGGGCGGGGGTTGATGTCAGTGGCTTCCACCTCCATTGGGGGCCACTGTGTTGCCCTCTGATGTCCAACAGTGTTTGCAGCCTGGGTAAAATGGTGACACCCCCCCCTCTGTTCAGGAAGCCCTCACTGGAGCCAGGGCCATCAGGGGGCCAGTGCCAGGTATCTTGCATTTATCACTGGTGACGCTGGGATTCAAAGCTCCAACTCATAAAGGAGCCACCACCACTTGGATATGCTCCCTCCTCTGGATTAGAGGCTCCCTGCACTCTGACTAGTGTTCTTTGTCCCAGAAAACCAGTCTCCTGCCCTTGAAGTGGGCACATTCTATGCTGTGGCATCTCAAATAGCAGTAACCAGGTTATCCCCTCTCTGCACAGGCCTCTGTCCCTTGCAGATGAAAGGCCATTTGTTGATGCCTACAGTGACTTTTGTCCTTGGAGACAGTATATATCCTCTTCCCTGTGTAATCCAGGAAGGGGAACAATCTCTCCCAGTGCAACCCATGAGAACCCTACACCACTTTGTGCCTGCTCCCCATCCAAAGTCTTCCTTCTCACCAGGAGCACTCACTACAGCTCCATTCTGGGGAAAGTATCACACTTCTCAAAGCTCGGAGTTTGACCATAAAACACCTGTGCCACTCAGCTCCCCCAACTCCCCAGTCTGTGGTCCAATAGGTTTTCTTTTTTTGTGAACCCTACATCTCCTCTCTCAACCTCTCTTTCCCTTCTCTTTCCCCGTGCAAAGGGTTCCCTCCCCTGTGCAGCAGGGCAGCTCTCTCCCCTAAGTCACTTCCACACACCTCCACCTGCCACACTGTCTCCCTCCAACCATGGAAATCTTTCTTCCAATCCTCAGATCCATTTCCTGGGTATTTCAAGTGATCAATACAGCTGTGTTCCAGGGATAAGGAAAGCCCAGATCCCCTACTTCTCTGCCATCCTAGCTCCACCCCACCCCAGGTGTTTTTCAAACTGCTGCTTCTCTGCAAGGCTGATTGTTGTGCTTTTTTTTAAGGACAGGGGTTCAGCTTTCTATTGCCTTCCAGGCCCACCAATGAGCCACTGATTTTTAAAATTCCAGGCTTTGAGTCCCTCTGTTTGTAAGAACTCATGAAATTCAGCTTCTCTGGTTTTCTAACATCCTTTTTTAAATTAAAAAAAAATCCTAAAGAAAGTTGTTTTTTGTTTTGTTTTGTTTTTCTTGCACTCATTTTCAATCAAGGAGGCAAGTGTCCACATTTATCTTTCTTTGGTGAAGATTTATATTTCTGATTCGAGTTTTGAGAGAGATGGATTTTCCTGGTTCAGGTTCAATATATCTACAAGCAACACAAATTATCCACTGTGTATGAACACTGAACTGCTTTGTCACTTAATTGTATAAAGTCCAGAGAAATCCAAAACATGGGCCGACACTTCCTCTTACCTATGATGATCTGTTTCAGGATTTGTTCACTCTTTTTACCTTTGTAGACATTGTAGATTTTACTTACTTTTCCACCAGCTCAGCCACTCATCCTTTCATTTTCTTTTTAAATTTGTTTCAGAATTTTTAGAATTCTTTTATGAGGAAGATCTTTGAAGGATCTGAGTGCCATCTATTAGGAAATGAAGGCTCTTCTTTATGTTCCCAAGGCTTGATTTTTGTAACTGTTTTTTTTTTAACTATAACTGTATATATTGCCATTTATTTTACTAGACAATGTATTAATTTTCTGTGGATACTGTAACAAATTATGACAAAATAGATGGCTGAAACCATGAAAACTAATTCTTTCACAATTTTGGAATCCTAAAATCTGAAATCAGTTTCACTAGGCCAAAATCAAAGTGTTGGCAGATATGACCCAGCAATTGCCCTGCTGGGGATTTACTCCAAAGACACAGATGCCCGGACACCTGCACCCCGATGTTTATAGCAGCAATGTCCACAATAGCCACACTGTGGAAGGAGCCATGGCATCCGTTGACAGATGATGGATAAAGAAGCTGTGGTCTATGTATACAGTGGAATATCCTCAGCCATTAGAAATGAGAAATACCCACCATTTGTTTCGACGTGGATGGAACGGAGGGGATTATGCTGAGTGAAATAATTCAATCAGAAAAGGACAAACATTATATGGTCTCATTCGTTTGGGGAATATAAAAAATAGTGGGGACAAACAGGCAGAGACACAGGCAGAGGGAGAAGCAGGCCCCATGCAGGGAGCCTGATGTGGGACTCCATCCCAGGACTCACTATTAGTCTCTAAATGAGTGGGAAGTATCAGAAAGGGAGACAGCACATGAGAGACTCCTAACTCTGTGAAACGAACTAGGGGTTGTGGAAGGGGCGGAGGGTAGGGAGTGGGGGTGACTGGGTGACAGGCACTGAGGGGGGCACTTGGCGGGTGTTATGGTATATGTTGGCAAATCAAACTTCAATAAGAAAAAGAAAACTAACAGCTATTTGTGGCATTTATTTATTACAGTTTCACAAATTCTAAATAGATTATGTGAAATTTGACAAATGTATCACTATGGAAAAAGTCAGGAAGTTGTCACAAGATTAGAGGGAATTCCTTTCTAGGCGTATCTGTAGCTCATGAATTAGAGAAAAAGAAGATAAAACCAAAACCAAAACCAAACCAAACCAAAAGAAAAACCTCACCAAACCAAATTAATATGTTAAGGACATAGTTTATTTCTTTTTAATAAAAGAAATCGATATTGGAGTTTATCTGCAAAATTTGAATACTTATATATATTGTATTCAAAATTATTAAAGAATGGTTATTTAAAACCTGATACCTGATACACTGATCAATGTAGAAAAAAGAGGAATATATTGACTTTAAATATGAATCTGTTCCAGTCAAGTATGTTATTTACTTGGAGTTTACAACCTTGTCATGAAAATGAGTGGATCCTTGTGGGAACTTTAAGAAGATGGTGAAATAGGAAGCACCCAGAATATTGCTCCCTACCTGGGCATCATTTGCATTGGGAGAATCTGTGTGATGGAATCAGTTTAGAACTTTAGAGTCTAATGAAGGCTTGTAACTCCCAGAGGAAGGCTGAGATGATAAATTACTGTTAATTTTGGCGATTTTAGATCTTAGCACAGTAGCAGTTTCCCATCCCATGACCCCCAAGTGAGGAACTAAATATTTAATTTTTAATTTAATATTTATCACTTTAAATTTAAATGCATATATCCACATGTGGCTAATGGCTGTTATATCAGACAGTGGACATCTAAGTAATCTAATTAATAGTCTAGTTAAAAAAAAGTAGGTCACATTCAAATATATTTGCTAGATTATTGAGATAGAATTTAACTACAAAAAAGATCACCTTTTGGGGGGGATATATTTTGATGAACTCTGAAAAATATATAGTCATGCAACCACCCCTGCAATCAAGATATAAAATATTTCCATTGTAAAATGTTTTCTCATGACACTTTTATGGTCATTCATTCTCACTATTAGCCTCTAAAACCTTTGATTAGATTTCTACCCCTATAGTTCGGTGATTTTCTGAATTATAGAAATATAATCATAGAGTATATAGATATTGCATTTGGCTTCTTTCACTTAGCATAATATTTCTAAGATTCAATCATTTAAAGTTTTTTTTTATTTATTCATGAGAGACAGAGACAGAGAGAGAGAGAGAGAGAGAGAGGCAGAGACACAGGCAGAGGGAGAAGCAGGCCCCATGCAGGGAGCCCGATGTGGGACTCAATCCCAGGACTCCAAGATCATGCCCCAGGCTGAAGACAGGGGCTAAACTGCTGAGCCACCCAGGGATCCCCTCAATCATTTTTTATATCTAATTCATTGCATTATATACATATGCCATAATCTGTTAAACTATTTACAAGATGGTGGATATTGGATCATTTCTAGTTTTGGGCATTAACATAAAATGTATTTTACAGGTAAAATCAGTTCACTTGAAGGATCAAAATAATTTCATCAAACATCCATCTGAAGCCTCAACTTATTAATCTGATAAAATATTATGCTTGTTACTTGTAAATATAACTCACTACCAGGTGTCAGAGTGTAAGATGGTTTACATTAATGTCTGAAATTGCTTCTTTGCTAATTGGAAGCAAAGTAGTGTCTTGGGCTTGTATAAACCGGTTTGGGATTTTTCAGTGTTGCCCCAGGACAGTGAACTGCTGATGATCCTGTTAAATATTTCATCAATTATTATAAATCACTTATTATACTCCTCTGGGATACTTTTACTTCAACTTTTATTTAAAGTGGATTACAGTGGTGTCTTTTATTGCCAGTCATTAGTACTTTTGGACCTTTGATCCCCAAAGATTAGGTTTTCTTTTCCTTTATTTCAGTAGAACCCCTGGATCTACAGTAAGTAGAAAGTGATAAAATTGCAGCATTTCATAAGTGTGCAGGGACCAGTATGGAATTTCTCTTGGAACAGCTGCTTATCTTTCATCAGATGATGCCCCGAGTCTTTTTCAGTTGCTGTATTTCATTTTATTTTAAAGTATAACTACTCATTTTGAGGTTTTGAATGACAGCAATTGTAACAACAAGCTTTCACAAAATGCAACTTATCTGGAATAGAAGATGGATGTCCATTAAAATTATTAATACTTGAGTTCTGAGCTTCAAAGTGAGTATGAATCTGAGGGAATGTGGAAATTCTTTACAGAAGGACTGTATATAATGGTCCTTCCCACAAAAATCATTCATATAGTAAGTATCCAGCTCAGAAAATAAAATATGATAAGAGAGTAAAATCATAATTAATTATGTCAAGATACATCTCTGCCATGCACACTTAAGGGAACACTAGATACAATAGGTTCAAGGAGGTAAGGCAACTATAATTTTAACTTGACTTCAAAATCAGAAGTTATATCAAATGCGCAAGTCCAATTCAGGGAGTTGAATTTGAGTTCTCAATTTTTAAGGTCTATAAGTGTTTTTACACTTATATGCTACAGTCATTTGTTGGCTGTGTATTAACAGATATTGTAATCTATCTTATTCATATACAGTTGCATCTAAATTTCATTTTTCTCTGATTCTCTGTATGAATTATGTATTGCCCTTGGTTAAGTGATGTGGAAAAAATGCTGAACAACTGTTCTCTCAAATGGAATAACATAGTTCTAGAACAGTCTGATAGAGCCACCCGGTAACCAAAATTGTATGAATAACTCCTAGAGCATACTTTTTCAAGTCAAAAATAGAGCAAAATTGGGAGTTTTAAGATGAACATAAACATACATTTTTATAAAAAAAGTTTGTGACCACTCAGTGGCTGAAGACTACAAGTCTTCAATTGCCATTAATAAAATTTAAGCTATTCCCTAAAATCTGTTTCAGAAAACCACATTAAGCATGGAGAATCCTAGTTTTGTTCCTCTCCTAACAAAAAAATTAAGAAACAGATAGCAATATTAATAAGACAAAAGCAAAAGACTAAAAATAACAGAGTGCTTTAATAATTTATTTCCTTTAAAACGTTGCAGGTAACGCATATAATGAAACAGACTAGCATTTTCACATAAAATGGAATACTATATATAACATGGAAATAAATAGAATTTTTATACTTAGAAAGGACAGAGAGTAATATAATGTTTGAGAGGAAAAATTTTACTCTCCTTTTCAGATTCTTTTTTGCTGGTTTAAGAATTAAATTGACATGAGACATTAACAGGACAATATCAAATTAATTGCATATAAATAGGACAGGAGCTTTGTAAGATTATGAGAATTTTGGGCAGTCAGGCATTTGAGGCTACCATTTTGAGCTACAAAGGAGGTAGGGGTCTGGGACTTCAAAGACAAGGAAGAGAATTCAAAGGAAAATGAAAAAGAGTAAGTGTTTGGGAAACAATTTTTTGCTGGGCCACACAGAAAGAATGAACATAAAGAAGAATTTTAAGAACCAGACTTTGCTAAGGTCCTCCCTCTCGACCACATTTTAGATCTTGCCAATTCATATTAGCATACAGACAACCATAATTATTTGTGGTAATATCTCCCTTTTTGGAGCAAGTCTTTCATATAAATTCTTTTAGACATTTGAGGAGGTAAAAAGGAAAACATTCTGAGACCTCCATTTCTTAAAAAAATCAACTTAAATTAATCGTCATGTCAAAGAGACACATTTTGGGGTGGCAGATTTTACTTTCCTACAGTAATTTCTGAAGTAATCAATAGTTTTACAAAAATATGGGGGAATATTAAAAAGCAGTGACCCAAATTATGTGGATACATTAGGAATACACCTCAAAAAGGTTAATTGAAAAAAATAGAATATTTTTATTAAAATATGTTGTTTGTTTTTGTCATGTTTTCCTTTGTTGTATTTATTATATATCCTGAAAGACAACCAACCATTTGAATGTCATAGCATAGCCAGTCAAGAAAGTTGATAATAATTGTGTATTCTTAGTGCAGAAAAAAATTCACTTTATCTAATTAATGGAAGTCAATCCTGCTTAGTCATTGACTATCATAGGAATTATCATATATAACTCTAAATCCTGGTTTTGAAAATCACTTGGATAGAATTTCTTTTTTTTTTTAAATTTTTTTATTTATTTATGATAGTCACAGAGAGAGAGAGAGAGGCGCAGAGACATAGGCAGAGGGAGAAGCAGGCTCCATGCACCGGGAGCCCAATGTGGGATTCGATCCCGGGTCTCCAGGATCACGCCCGGGCCAAAGGCAGGCGCCAAACCGCTGCGCCACCCAGGGATCCCATTGGATACAATTTCTAAAACACAGAACAACTTAGTCTCTTTTGCTCAGGTGAAATAAAAATGATGGAAAACTACACTAAAAATGATTCATATTCTTTTATTTAAATTATGCATGTAGAGTTGAGTTGACTCAGGAAGAATGGGTGAAAATGCATATTAGCCAAAGAAATTATTCAAGTTCCAGAGAAAAAATTGTGAGAAATATTACTATAAAGAGAAAAATGGATAGGAAAGAATTTAGTTATCTTTATGTAATGTATGTAATTAATGTAATGCATGTAATTATGTATCATTGTAAATTTCAGATGGAAAAATAATTTACAAATAGATAAATTAGAGAATATATGTCCTTTTCCACTTTAGGTAAATTTATAAATATTTAGGTTAATATATATATTTAGTTAAAATATGTAATTAGTATATATATTCATTTAGATTTTTTAAAAAGATTTTATTCATTCATGAGAGATAGAGAGAGAGTCAGAGACACAGGCAGAGGGAGAAGCAGGCTCCCTGCAGGGAGCCCGAAGTGGGACTCCATCCTGGGACCCCACGATCACACCCTGGGCCGAAGGTGGCGCTAAACCTCTGAGGCACTCAGGCTGCACTTATTCATTTAGTTTATATGTATTTAGGTTAATTTCTATATATTCAATTTATATACATTTAGGCCTATTTATATATATTTAGGTTTTATATAGTTATATATATATATAGGTTAATGTGTGTATATATAGGTTAATTCACATTACACTACAGTATATTATATTCATGTATATGTTTGACTTTGTCCTCTTTTCTTATGTATATTTGATAAGGCTTATAAAAGAGAGATGAAAAACCATTCAACGGAAATAGAGTTTATTCTCCTAGGACTGACAGATGACCCACAATTGCAAGTTGTGATTTTTGTGTTTTTATTTCTTAATTACACTTTGAGCTTGATGGGGAACTTAACCATTATCCTCCTCACCCTGCTGGATCCTCGCCTCAAGATGCCAATGTATTTCTTTCTCCGTAATTTCTCATTTCTAGAAATCATATTCACAACGGTATGTATTCCCAGATACTTGAAAACCATAGTGACTAAAGAAAAAACCATCTCATATAATAACTGTGTGGCTCAATTATTTTTTATTCTTTTACTGGGAGTTACAGAGTTTTACCTTTTGGCTGCTATGTCCTATGACTGCTATGTTGCCATCTGCAAACCCTTGCATTACCCAATCATTATGAACAGCCGAGTGTGCTATCAGCTTGTACTTGCTTCTTGGCTGACTGGATTCCTAATCATCTTTCCCCCATTGCTCATGGGACTCAAGCTGGATTTCTGTGCTTCCAAAACGATTGATCACTTTATGTGTGAAACTTCCCCCATCCTGCAGATATCCTGCACAGACACACATGTCCTAGAATTGATGTCTTTCATCTTCGCCGTGGTGACACTTGTGGTCACATTGGTGTTAGTGATTCTCTCCTACACTTGCATCATGAAGACCATTATGAAATTCCCTTCTGCACAGCAAAGGACCAAGGCTTTTTCCACCTGTACTTCCCATATGATTGTTATCTCCATGACATATGGGAGCTGCATCTTTATGTATATTAAGCCATCTGCCAAAGAAAGGGTGACTGTATCCAAAGGTGTAGCTTTGCTGTATACCTCAATCGCCCCTTTACTAAATCCCTTCATTTATACCCTAAGGAACCAGCAGGTGAAAGAAGTCTTCTGGGATATGTTACAAAAAAGGTTGTATTTTTCAAAAAAAAATTGTGATAATTGCTACAAATCACAACGTTGCCATAAAAACAAAAAATCTTTCATTCATTTCTTTTTTAAAAAGATTTTATTTATTTGAGATAGAGAGCGGGAGAAGAGTGGGGGCCAGAGGGAGAAGGAAAAGCAGGCTCCCTGCTGAGCAAGGAGTCCCATGCTGGGCTTGATTCCCGGACCCTGGGATCATGACCTGAGCCAAAGGCAGACACTCAACCAACTGAGCCACCAAGCGCCCTTGTTCATTTCTTCTGATCATGTTTTTCTATTTTATTACTTATCCCATATAGGACATTCTCTTGAAGAATCCTGTAGTTCAGTCTCACCCTCACATTTTATTCTCCCTAATGAAAACACCCTGCTGCAATAATTTACTCTCTCAAGTCGGTAACACAAGCTTTACATAGCATTTTTTATTGTATATTAGCTACTAGAAACCATGACTTTAAATAAAATATGCCTTTTATAAGTATAATTTGCTATACGTAATTTGTTAATTGATTAAACATATCTTGTGTATCTCTCATTTCAGATGTTGCAAGGCTCTAAATCCCTATGTTTGAAAAACTTGTCCTTAAGTAAGGAGACAAACACCTAACTCTAATATTAATACATAGTGTATAATTAGTGTTGTCATAAAGGGATATTAAAATATTAAGGGGCATACCATATAGCTTCTAAGTAATTTTGGAGTTCTGAGAGGACTTTTAGGAGAAAGTAATAATTATATTGAGACTAAAAATATACAGAAGGAAAGAAGACTGAGTTATAAATGTATGCAAATAGCACAGCGGTGTTAGATAATGACATACATTTGGAGAATTCATATATCTGATACTTTAAAAAGGGTTTTTGAGATATTCAGCTTGAATCCAGTAAAGGTTTTCTTACAAATACAAAATGGAATACTGCACAGAATATATAACATTTTTGTGCCTTAGATTTTCCATATATAAAGTAGGAGAAAAAATTTTAAAGTTTTTATTTTATTTA
>NW_026574933.1:0-37059 GCF_905146905.1 Nyctereutes procyonoides | reverse complement strand
GGCCAATTGCTGTTTCCCAAGGTTATCCTCCTGACTTTAGATAGGTTGGGGAGCCACAGGAAGTTTTACTTGAGATCTATTATTTTTGTGGACATGACTGTGGAGTAGGGGTGGGTCTTGGAACCCTAATTGTGAGCAACACATGAAATCTCCTTCTTAGATTATATCCGCTCTGTTCATTTTCCCACATCATTTTTTTCCCTTGGTGATTTTAGTGTTTTAAAAACCTTTTAGGGCTTTTCCTGGCTCTTCTACTTATTACTGACTCAAATTTGGGTTTTCTCTCAATTTCTTGCTGGATTTTTACCGCTTGCTACTTGTCTACTTCTCCTTCCATTCTTCTCTTTTTTGCCCTTCTCTCCAGAGTGCTCCCTCTTTATCGTCATTCTGTTTATATACTTGACAACACTAATGGTGAACACTTGGGCAAGGCCCTGGTCCAATGTCCCCCTGTGAGACAGGTACTTGTTTTGCAAATGAGGAAATGAGTATCTAAGGTCTGGGCTGGTTAGTGGTGAGGCTGGGCCTCTAACTCGGTAGTTCAACTTCTGGAACTACTCCTAATTATGATGCCATATTACTCTCAGCTGTTTTATCCCTTTAGGTCTTAAGAAACAGTAGCTTTGTGCCAATTCCTTGAAATGGATTTTTTTAAACCACCTTTAAGTAATTTTTAAATGTACAGGAAATGTTGCATGTTGCCTCCTCTATCAGTATTCCATATTTTCTACAAGTTGGCTGCTGTTCCCTAAGGATTATCTTCTTCTCGGATTCATGGGTTCATTCAGCTAAAGTAAAGGCAGTTAACTTAGCAGAGGTGCTATTTGAACTTCTTTCTCTATACTTCCCACAGCACCACTGGAAGCCTTTTTGGCTCGAACTACCCATTTCCCTTTTGCACTGCTTTCCCTCAGTTCCTCTCTAGTCCTGATGCTTCTCTTGTCCCACTCTCATTTCTATTTCTTTACCTGTACATTACTTTTCTCTTCCTCTATTCCTGTTCACATAATCCCAAATACCTCTTGCCCTATTAGAGATGATCTCCTAATATGTTCGTGAGGACCTTCACTCCAGTTATTTGAAATGAAGTCATGCCACACGAATAGGACTGAACATTTTGAGAACCCTCACCTTTGCCTCATTCCCCCGAACCTTACATCTTAATTGCTAGATCTCAGGCAAGAACAGCAGCCCCAATTTCTCACTCTGGAACACTTAGATGTTCAGTTCATCTCATGTGGTGGACATGAAGAGGAAGAACAGAGCCCTGGAATGTGGGTAGAGACACTCTCGACCTTTGTACTGGGTCTGGACTGAAGGGAGAAGGACTTCAGAATGATTCTATCAGACCTCATGGTTCAGTAGAATGAGAGGATAGAAGCCATATAGGGATATAGCCAGAGGCTGTGGTAAGGTAGAGCTGCCCCCTTCAGTGCAGAATGTTAATACAGACATTAGATTTTAGCAATAGATGATATGTCTCTGAACCAGCATCAGCCTTCATGACACAGGAGAGTGGGAGGTCACAGGGGCCAGCCTGACTGTCCCTTCAGAGGACGGACAGCACAGGGGCCATGAGAATAGAGCAACCACTGTCTGAAGGTGTCGCTGAGGTTTTTCTCTCCTCAGGCCACACTTACCAGTAAGATCCAGATTCCAGTAGCACAGTTATTCCTCCATATCCTTGCCAATGTCTGGTGTGATCTGTTTTGTTGCTTTAGCTTGATTTTAATGTTAGCTAATCCATTGAATGTGAAGTTGGATCTCATTGTGGTTTTAATTTGCATTTCCCTAATGACTAATGATATTTTAGCATTTTTCCTATGCTTATCTGCCCATTGTGTATTTTCTGGGGTGAAGTGTCTGTTGAATTTTTTGCCTACATTTTTAGTTGGTTTGTTGCCTGTTTATTCAGGTTTGAAAAATTTTTAACAGATTTTGGACAGAAATCTTTTATCAAGTGTATGATTTACAAATATCTTCTTTTAATCTGGTGGCTGTCTTCTCACTGTCCAAATAGTATCCTTTTAAAGAGCAGATGTCTTTCATTTTGATGATGTTCAATTTATTAATATTATTAATTTTTATGGATCATGATCAAGGATTTTTAATCTGTATCTTCTAACAGCTTTTAAAATAATTTTACATTTTACATTTATATCTATGATTCGTCTTGAATTAATTTTTGCATAAGGAGTGAAGCTTAGTTGAAGGTTAAGTTTTTCTTGCATTTGCATGCCCAGTTGTTCTAACATCATTTGTTGCAAAAAACTCTCTCCTTTGAATTAATTTGACAGCTTTGTTCAAAAAGCAACTATCCATATCTACATAAGTCAATTTATGAACTCCATTCTTTTCCATTGTATGTGTGTCTCTTTATCAACATTGTACTGTCTTGATTACCATAGCTTTTTTTTAAGATTTTATTTATTTATTCATGACAGACACACAGAGAGAGAGAGGCAGAGACACAAGCAGAGGGAGAAGCAGGCCCCATGCAGGGAGCCTGATGTGGGACTCGATCCCAGGTCTCCAGAATCACACCCCAGGCTGAAGGCGGCGCTAAACCACTAGGCCACCAGGGTTGCCTGATTACCATAGCTTTATAGTCGGTTTTAAAATTAGAAAATTATGGGTTAGGGAAAAATTAAAATTAAAAAGCATGATTCTATTCTTTTTCAAAAATTGATAATTCTACCTTCTTTGCCTTTACACATAAATTTTAGTATCAGCTCATCTAAATCTACAAATATCCTCCTAAGATTTCTGTAAGGATTGCATTATATCTATCAATCAAATTGAAAGGAATTGACAGAATTGATAAGTTTCCTGTATTGAGTCTTCCAAACCATCAAAATGATGTCTCTCTCCATTTATTTGACCTTCTTTGATTTCTTTCATTAGGACTTTATAGATTACAGCATATAGATTTTTTATGTGTTTTGATAAATTCCCCTACATTTTTCTTTTTCTTTCACTTCTCTTTCTTATTTCTTTTCTTCTTCTCTTTCTTTTTTTTCACTTCCTTTTTTCTTTTTCTTTCTTCCTTTTTTTTTACATATTGCAAATAGTATCTTTGGTTTTCAAATAATACATTGCTAGTATATAGATACATGAGGGATTTTTTTGTTTCTTTTAAGTAACTCTAAGACATCAATATTGTTTTTCATCTCTATAGTTTAGTTTTTCTGAAGATTTCCTCTAGTGGCATCATAAAATATGTATCACTTTGGTTTTGGCTCCTTTCACTCAGCAAAATGCATTTAATATTCAGCCATGTTAAAAAATATTCAGCCATGTTGTTATGTATATGAGTAGCTCATTCCTTGTTATCAACGAATAGCATTTTGTTTTATGGATGTACCACATATTGTTTATCCATTTACCTGCTGAAGGACATTTTGTTTCCTTCCAGGTTTTTTTTTATTGTGACAAACCTTTACAAACTCCACATACTGATTTTTGTGTGAAAATAACTTTTCAGTTTCTCCTTTGGGTAAATGCCTATAGGTGAAATACTGAATTATATGGTAAGTGTGTGTTTAACTTCATTAGAGAGAGAGAGAGAGAGAAGGAGGAGGGAGGGAGGGAGGGAGGGAGGGAGGGAGGGAGGGAGGGAGGGAGGAAAAAGGAAAGAAGGAAGGAAGGAAGGAAGATCAAATTGTCTTCCAAAATGATTTGTGCTATTCATTTGACCAGCACTAAATGAGAGTTCCTATTGCTCTCCATCCTCACTAGCATTTGGTATTGTCAACTTTATTTTATTTTTGCCATTGTACTAGATATATAGTAGTATGTAATTCTAGTTTTAATTCCAATGTCTCTGTTGACTAATGATTCAGAGTGTTTACAGATATTTATTTGCCATCCAGATATCTGCTTTGGTGAAATGTCTGTATCTTTTGCCCGTTTTAAAAATTGGATTGTTTGCTTTCTTACTTTTGAGTTTTAAATGTTTTTGTGTATATCTTCAGAATATAAATTTATAAATTTTTCATCAGTTATTTGACCACAAATATTTTTTCATGGAATATGGCTTGGTTTATATTATTATAAGGTTATCTTTCAGGGAACAAAAGTTTTTATTTTTGATAAAGTCATATTTAACAAGTTTCCTTTCTTGGAGTGAGCTCTTGGTGTTTTATCTGAGGTTGCCCTTTCTCCATCCATCAAAGTGCCCTTACACTTCAATGAAAAATCAGCTGATATGCTTAGGCAGGTCTCTGCTCCATCTTCTGTCTGGCTCTGATGATCCACATGTCTATCCTTTTTTCACTACTACATTGTCTTGATTACTATGCAATTCTAGTAGGTCTTGAAATCTAATAATGTGAATATTGTGATTTTTGTTGTTTTAGAATTGTTTTGGATGTTCTATTTACTTTGGTGTAGTATAACACACTTCAGAGTCAAAAGTTTACAAAAATATTTTGTAACTACGAAATATTTTCTAGAATTTTGTTAGAGATTACACTGAATCTATAGATCAAATTGAGAGAATCATCATCATAACTCTGTAAGTTTTCCATTCTAGGAACATGGTTTATTTCTCCATTTATTTGGATCTTATTCCTTTCATTATTGCATTATAGGCTTCCATTGTAACGATCTGCATATATTTCGTTAAGTTTATAACTAATTAATTTACTTTCTTAAAAGTTAACAATTTGCCTTTTTTAGACTTTTTTAGCTTAGCATAGTACTCTCTAACTCCATCCATATTGTTGCAAATGGTAAGATTTCATTGTTTTTTATGACAGAAATATTTCATTGTACATATATACCACTTCTTCTTTATCCATTCATCAATCAGTGGACATTTGGGCTCTTTCCATAATTTGGCTATTGTTGATAATGCTGCTATAAACATTGGGATGTATGTATCCTTGTAAGTCTGTATTTTTGTATCCTTTGAGTAAATACCTAGTATTGCAATTGCTGGATTGTAAAGTAGTTCTATTTCTTTTTACTTTTTGAGGAAACTGTGTTGTTTTCCAGAGTGGCTGCACCAGTTTGCATTCCCACCAATAGTGCAAGAGAGTTCCTCTTTCCACACATCTTTGCCAACACCTACTGTTTCTTGTGTTTTTGATTTTACCCATTCTGACTGGTGTGAGGTGATATCTCATTGTAAATTTAATTTGTATTTCCCTGATGATGATCGATGTTGAGCATCTTTTCATGTGTCTGTTAGTCATCTGGATGTCTTCTTTGGAAAAATGTCTATTCATATAGTCTGCCCATTTTTTAATTCAAGTATTCATTTTTTTGAATGTTTTTTATAAGTTCTTCATATATGTTGAATACTAATCCTTTAACACATATGTCATTTGCAAATATCTTCTATTTCATAGGTCACTTTTTACTTTTGTTGATTGTTTCCTTCAATGTGCAGAAGCTTTTTATTTTTTTTATTTTTGATGAAGTCCCAGTAGTTCACTTTTTCTTTTATTTTCTTGCCTGAGGAGACATATCTTAAAAGAACTTACTACAGCTGATGTCAAAGATAGCAATGCCTGTGTTCTCCTCTAGGATTTTGATGATTTCATGTCTCACATGTCTTTAGCTCATTTTGAGTTTATTTTTGTGTATGGTATGTACCATATGATTTCACTCATATGTGGGATTTGAGGAACAAAGGAGCATAGCAGAAAAAAGAGAGAGAGGCAAACTGGGAAACAGACAATTATGGAGAACAAATTGATGGTTATCAGAGGGGAGGTGGTTGGAAGATCGATTAAATAGGCGATGGAGATTAAGGGGTGCATTTATTGTGGTAAGCACCAGGTGTTGTATGGAAGTGTTGAATCACTAAATTGTACACCTGAAACTAATATTATTAGTGTAATATTAGTGTAATACTAATATTAATTGGAATAAATAAAAACAAAAAATTTAGCAATTTTGCTGGTATATTTGACATATAGTAACCTGTACATACTAAAAATGTACAATTTGAAAAATTTCAACATAGGTACACATATGAAACTTTCACCCAAATCACGATAATGAATCCATCCATCATCTGTGAAAGTTACTTTTGATCCTTGTTTTTGTTTTTGACTTTTTGTTCTAGTAAGAGCTCTTAATGTGAGATGTACCATTTTAACACATTTCTAAGTATACAGTATGGTATCGGTAACAGTGCTGTACATCAGATCTCTAGAATTTATGAATAAAGTTAATCCACTTTTTGAAGTTGTAAATGTGGCCCTTTAAAATTTTTCAAATACAAATTTTGAAGCTATACATGTGGGGAATTTTACCTTTTGTTTTATTTTTATTTATTTCATTTGAAAGAGAGAGAGAGCAAGCATAAGCAGGGGATAGAGGCAGAGGCAGAAGCATACTCCCTGCTAAGCCAGGAGCCCTATATAGGGCTCAAGGCCTGGAACAGGAGATTATGACCTGAACTAAAGGCAGATACTTAACCATCTGAGCCACCCGATGCCCCTATACATGTGGGATTCTTTTTTTTTTAATTTAATTTAATTTAATTTATTTATGGTAGTCACAGAGAGAGAGAGAGAGAGAGGCAGAGACACAGGCAGAGGGAGAAGCAGGCTCCATGCACCGGGAGCCCGACGTGGGATTCGATCCCGGGTCTCCAGGATCACGCCCTGGGCCAAAGGCAGGCGCCAAACCGCTGCGCCACCCAGGGATCCCTACATGTGGGATTCTTAAACAAACTTCAGATACAACTTTTTCATTGCATATACGTAGAAATCAAGATGACTTTTATATATTGACCTTTTGTCCTATGACCTTGCTAAACTCATTCATTAATTCCAGGATATTTTTTTTTAAAAGTAAAATCTGTGGGATTTTCTATACTCATAATCATGTCTTCGGTAAACACATACATTTTATTTCTTCCTTCCCAATGTTTTTCTTTTTTTTTCCTCCAGCCAAATTTATTGAACATAAAAAAATTCTATATACTAAGTGACCTGGATCTGCTACTTCAAAACATGATCCTTTCTTACTAATATTTTGATAATTCAGTCTATTAAGTGTCAAAAGAAGCTTACTCTAATACAAAAGTGCCCAATGCACAACAAATAAATGGCCTACCTACTGGAACTTTAAAGTTCTACAAGATAATTAGCATAGGTAGGATGGAGCCCCTATGACAGGCTACTGGAGAAGTGATATGAGATTTTTAAGAGGTCATTTTGCACACCGCAACCATGATGCTGTCTTGTTTCTGGATCAAAATGCTCCCATTATCTATTTTAGACACACCACAAGAATATCAGTGGGGTCTGAGATTAGCTTCCAGCTTGCTAATCTAGAACAGATATGAATCCAGCATGCTCACTTGACAAGGTCTCACAGGAGCCCAAATTAAGTCCTTGTGAATCTATGCACAAGATTCTAACAATGGAAGGATTCTTCATTGTGTCCTCCAAATGCTGCTCCAATGTCACCTCCATCCTGCCCACTGCCCACCTGGTCTGGGATCCCTCAATGCCTCTGATATTTGTCTTTTTTGTTTTTTCCTGTTTTACTGCACTATCTAGGACTTCCAGTACCATGCTGAGTCCAGTATCATCCTGAAATTAGGAGAAAAGAATTTGGATTCTCACTATTATTCTTGTTCTCAACTTTAGTTTTTTCATGAAACTCTTTATTGAGTCAAGAAATTTCCTTTCTTTTCTGAGGTTGATGAGACTTCGTTGATGAGACTTCTTATCATGAATGGAGTGTGTTTTTTTTTCTGCTTATATTGATATGGTTTTTCTTCTTTAGCAACTTAATAAGGTAATTTACATGAATTATACTTGCTACTTGAAATGTTGAAATAGCTCCATGTTTTCTTGAATAAACCAACCTTGTCATGCTATATTACCTTTTTAAATATTGTTGGATTTTTTTGGCAAATATTTTGTCAAGGATTTTTGCTTTTATGTTCAAGGGGAAAATAGGAATGTAGCTTTCTTGTACAGGTTTTGTTTGTTTTGGGTTCAATTTTTTTCTCAATTCTTTTTCTGTTTTCAACTTCACTCATTTCTGCTGTTCCTTTTATTAGTTTCTCCTCTGTTTGCTCTAGGTATAACCTGTTTTTCTTTCTCTAGTTTCTTAAGTTGAATCTTACATTATTGGTTTTAGACATTTCCTTTTTTCCTTATATGTGCATTTAATGCTACAATTTTTCCACTAAGAACTAATTCAGCTGCATCCCAAAATTTTGACAAGATGTATCAACCATTTTCATTGAGGTTAACATATCTTAAAATTTCTCTTGTGATATTCTTTCTTTGACTCAAGGATTATTATGCTTTTTTTAAATTTCCAATATCTTGAGATTCTACTGTTAACTTTTAACTAATTCCCACTTTGTTCTAAGAACATACATTGTAAGATTTTTATTATTTTAAATATGTAAAACTTTGATGGCCCAGAATATGATCTGTCTTGATTAATGTTTTGTGTACATTTGGGGAAAATGTGTAGTCCGCTGTTGTTGGGTAGAATTATTTATAAATATTATAAATACTTATTAGGTGAAGTTCGCTCAGTTGATAGTGCTTTTCAGGGTATCTATATCATTATAGGTTTTCTTCCCACTTATTTTAATAATTACTTAAGAAGGAACATTTAAATCACCAAAAATATTGGTGAATTTGCCCTTTTCTCTTTTGTGCATATCAGCTTTTGCTTCATACATTATGAAATTCTTTTGATGCATACACACTTAGATTTTTGTATATTCTTAATTAACCTCTATATCATTGTGTAATACCTTCTTAATCCTGAATTTTCTTCCTTGTTCTTATGTATTCTTTATCTAAAATTAACAGAGCTACTCCAACTTTCTTTAGGATAGGATTTGTGTGTATCTTTCTTATCCTTTTACTTTCAACCTAGGTCTTTACATTTAAAGTAGGCTTATTGTAGACTGCACAGAATTTCAGATTATGTTTTGTGCATTCTGACAATCTTTTTTTAAAAAACTGGTGAGCTTAAAGCCTTCATATATACTATAGTTATTGACATAATTAAATTAAAATGTAACATTGGAGATATCTAATTATGTTTTCCATTTTTTTCTCCCTCCTCCTTACTCTTTTCTGCCTTCTTGAGTTTGGGCATTTTAAAATATAAAACTGTTTAGAAGAGATCAAACTTTCACTTTTAAATTTTTTTAAATAAACTATTTTCAGAGCAGTTTTAAGTTCTCAAAAAAAATTCAGAATAAAGTACAGATTTCCTGTATACCACACACAACCTTTTCTACTATAGATATCCCAGCTACCATGGCACATTTGTTACAATTGATTAATCTACATGGACACATCATTAGCACCCAAAGTCTGTAACTTACAGTAGGAGTCACTCTTGATGTTATACATTCTATGGGTTATGACAAATGTATTTTTTAAATTTAAATTCAATTGGCCAACACATAGTACCTCATCAAGTGTCAGATGTAGAGTTCAGTAATGCATCGTTGCACATAACACCCAGTGCTCATCACATCACATGCCCTCTTTAATGCCCATCACCCAGTTACCCCATCCCCACCCACTCCCAGCAACCTTCAATTTGTTTCCTAGAGTTAAGAGGCTCTCCTGGTTTATCTCCCTCTATGACTTCTGCACATTCAATCATCCCTCCATTTCCCTATGATTCTGAGCTTTTTCTAATATTCCACATAAGAGTGAAACCATATAATTGTCTTTCTATGAATGACTTATTTTGTTTAGTATAATACCCTCCAGTTCCATCCACAGTCATGACAAATGTATAATGACATGTCCCCCCTATTGTAGTATCATACAGAATAGTATTACTATCCTAGAAATCCTCTGTACTTCACCTATTCATCACTTCCTCACCACAACCCCTGGAAACCACAGATTTTTTTCTTGCTGTCTCCATAGTTTTGCCTTTCCCAGAATGGCATAGAGTTGGATTCATGTAGTATTTAGTTTTTTTCATAGTGGCTTCCTTAACTTAGGAATATGCATTTAAGTTCTCTCCTTATCTTTTCATGCATTGATAGCTCATTTCTTTACAGTGTTGAATACTATTCCATTGTCTGAATGTTCCATATTTTATTTATCCATTCACCTACTTAAGGACATCTTGATTGCCTCCAAATTTTGGCAGTTATGAACATAGCTGTTATAAACATGTACAGGGTTTTTTGTGGACATAAAGTTTCAATTTATTTGGATAAATATTAAGGAGCACAATTGCTGGAAGAGTACGTGTGGTTTTATAAAAAAAACTGCCAAACTATCTTCCAAACTGCCTATATAATTTTGTACTTTCCAACATCAGTGAATGGGAGTTCCTTTTGCACCACATCTTTATCAACATTTGGTGTTGTTAGTGTTTCAAGTTTGGCCCATTCATTGGTTTAATTTGCAATTCCCTAATGACATACAATGTTGAACATTTTATTTGCCATACACATATCATCTGTAGGGATATGTCTGTCAGATGTTCTGCCATTTTTTTCTTTCTTTTTTTCCCTCCCCCACCCCAACCGCCCCCACCCCCCACCCCTCACCCCAGGGACCCGCCCCGGGCTGTTCTGCCCATTTTAAAACTGAGTTGTTTTCTTATTATTTTCTTTGCTTTATGCAGATTTTAGCTTCTGATTTATTTCACCTTCCACCTGAACATTTCTTACAAGACGGGTATCCTGGTCATATATCCCCTCAATTTCCTTTCATTCTTTCCTTTAAAAAAAAAAAACATTTTATTTATTTGAGAGAGAGAGAGAATGGGGCAGAGAGACAGCATGAGCAGGGAGGGGGAGAGGGAAAACCAGACTCCCTGCTGAGCAGGGAGCCTGGTCTGGGGCTCAATCCCAGGACCCGGAGGTCATGATCTGAGCCAAAAGCAGATGTTTAACCAACTAAGCCATTTAGGTGCCCCCAGTCTTTGCTTTTTATTTTAATCTGAGAAAGTCTTTATTTCTCCTTCACTTTTAAGGAATGATTGGCCAGTATACATATTTCTAGGTTGGCATGTATTTTCTCTGTGTTTTAAATATTTCACTCTACTATCTTCTACTGCCTTATATGGTTCCTGAAGATAAGGCAGATGTACTTCTTTGATTTTATGTCAGTAAGACATTTTTCATCTGACTTCTTTCAAGAGTTATTCTTTATAATGGATTTTTAAAGTTTAAATACTACATTTTGCATTTATTATGCATGGTGTTCTCTGAGCTTCCTGACATGTGGTTTGATGCCTAACATTAATTTTGGAAAATTCTTAAGCCGTATTACTTCAAATATTGTTTGTTCCTTTTTTCCTTCTCCTTCTGGTATTCGCATTACAGGTATGTTATGCTTTTTTGTAGTTGTCTTACAGTTATTGGATATTCCTGGGGTTTATTTCTTTCCTTTTTCTTTTTGCCTTTTAATTTAGGTATTTCTATGTGTGTATTCTCAAGCTCTAATTCCTCAAGAATGTCTAGTTACTAATGAGCCCATAAAAGGCATTCTTCATTTATGTCACATTATTTTCACCTCTAACATTTTTAGAAATACTTTCTGAGCATTTTCATTTCCCTGCTTCATTATCTATTGTCTATCTGTTCTTATATATTATCTATATGTACTATCTATCTAGCCCTTAGCATTTTAATCATAGGTTTTAAAATTAAAATTTCTTATCTGATATTTCCACCATTCTTGCAATGTCTGACTAATTCCAATGCCTCTTAAATCTCTTCAAACCATTTTTTGCTAGTGTGCCTTGTAATTTCTTGATGAAAGACTCACTAGTATATCTAGTGATATACTAGATAAAAGGAATTCCAATAAATAGGCCGTTAGTAATGTGCAATAAGCAGGTAGGGGGAAGAGATGCGTTCTGTAGTCCTCTGAGTAGATCTGTGTTTTTTACTGATCCTGTGTCCCTGGGCTATAGAGGTCAGCAGTGCTTCTCAGTTCCCCACTCATTGCTTGAAACAGATTGATGTCTACAGGTTGCTGGACTTGGCTCATCCATTCTCCCAGGAAGATTGGCTCTGGTTAAAAAGCTTCTCCTCTTAATGATGACAATTCTTTTTAAAAACAATCCTCTTTAAGAATAACAGAATACTCTGACATACTTCAAAATGGTTACTTTTCCATAACTAAAAATGGTTACTTTTTTCCCTTCCTCTGCAAAGCAGCAGCAGTATTTTTCCCCAATATTCACTGTGAGGACCTGGTAAAGTTCCTAGAGGTAAAACTCATATAAGTGTGGGTCGCTTCTATGAGTGGGTCTCCCTAGAGTTTTTAACTCTCAGACTTGTGCACACTGAGCCTATAGCCATTTATCGATTGCAGTGTAGGATTTCCTACTCCAGTGCCATATCCCCTTGGCAGTTCTGCTGGTGAGTTTCTGCTCTGGAAAACTGGGACTCTGTACCTGCTTATGTGACTCTCTCTAATTGGAAGGAGTAGCTATTTGCTCTATGACCTCACTTCTCTGATGGATCTAAGAATACTTGTTGATTTTTCAGTTTTTCAGCTTTATGCTTGTTGGGACACAATGTGATTTCTGAGCTTCTTACATGTTGCACCAGAAACTGAAGTCTATGCCTCTACTTTTCAAGCTATATTTTATTTCTTCAAGTGACTCACTCATTATTTACACCTCTATTTTAATTATTTTTAGTGTCTGCATGGAGTTTAAAATACAGGCCTACCTCATTTTATTGCATAGCAGATACTGAGATTTTTATAAATTGAAGGTTTGTGGCAGGCTTTTGTCCAGCAAGTCTATCAGCACCATTTTTCCAATAGCATCTGCTCACTTCATGTCAGTGTGTCACATTTTAGTTATTCTCAGAATGTTTATAACTTTTTCATTATTATTATATTTTTTATGGTGATCTGTGATCAGTGATTATGACTAGGTGAAAGCTTAGTGATTGTTAGCATTTTTCGGTAATAGTCTTTAAAGTATACGCTTTTTTTTAAAGACATAATGCTATTGCAACTTAGACTACAGTAGAGTGTAAACCTAACTTTTATATATGCTGAGGAACTAGAAACTTCATTTATTGCAATATTTATTTTATGGCAGTTGTTCAGGTCCAAACCTGCAACATCTCCAAGGTATTCCTTCTGTAGACCCCCTTAAGTAATTTTGTCCACCTGCATTAATACTATACCTCTTTAAATGTGATGTCAAAACCTGGTAATAGTCCTAATTCCTCTTTCCTCTGTCTTATGTCATTGTTGTCATTTCACTTTTACACACATCATAACACATAGTACAATGTGACTACTGTTGCTTTAAGTATTATTTTTTAAAATATGAGAATAGCTTACACTTCATCTTATTTCATTTCTAGTGTTTTGTTTCTTTGTGTAGATCCAAGTTTCCTCCCAGCATGATATCCTTTTCTCCGAAGAACTTTTGTATTTTTTGTATATTTGATTAACTGGCACCAAATTCCCTTAATTTTCCTTTTTTGGAAAATTAAAATATCTCCCACTTTTGAAGGATATTTTCAGTGGCTATAGAATTGTGGGTTGACAGTTGTTTTCTTTCAACACTTTAAAAATAGCATTCATTGTCTTCTTAGTTGCATAGTTTCTGGCAAGCTTATTGGTACAATTCTTATCTTTATTTCTCTATTTGTAATCTTCCCCTACCACCATTACTGTGGCCGCCTTTGAGACTTTCTCTTTGTTATTGTTTTCATTCGATTTGAATATGACTTGGCAAGGTGTTGGGAGTTTTTGTTGGTTTGTTTTGGACTTTTTCTGCTTGATCTTTTCTGGTCATGAATCTTTTTTGGTGTATCATTAGTTTAGTTTTGGAAAGTTTTCTAAAATTATTTCTTCAAGTGTTTCTTCTGCCTTGTTCTCTCTTTGTTTTATTTCTGGGAATCCAATTACACATATGTTGTATCATTTAATGTTGTCTTATTGCTCTTTGGTGCTCTGTTCTGGTTTATTTCCCATTCTGTGTTTGGATTATGTGTTTTGTATTGACCTATTTTTGTGGTCACTAACTTACTTTCTTTGGTTGTATTACATGTAATATGAAGTACAGTAATGACATTTTCTGTAGAAATGTCTGTGGAAATTCCTGTAAATTTTCTGTAGAAATTTTATTTCTAGCTTATCTGAATTTGTCTGTTGCTTCCAAGTCCAGCTTGAAGGTTCAGGAACTGAAAGTCCAGTGCTCCCATGGAATAAAAGAAGAGACAGACACAAAATAGTGTGGAGATCAGGGGACCAACGCAAAGCCTGTGAAGGTCCCAAACTTATAAAGGCTGCTGCTTTTATTAGGTGCATTGCTTAACCCTAGTGTTTGAAAGAAAGATCTCTACATTAGATAAGTCTGGTAATACAAAGAGGCAGGCTGAAAATAACTTCTAACAAACATCCTTCCCATATAAGGTGTACAAGGAAGTTTGAAGTATGACAAACAGTCCATTCTGGTGTTCCAGTTGGTTGCATTCTGCGTACTTCTAGAAACTTGTGTTTGTCATGCCATGGGATCGTATATTAACAGCTTCTTTTCTTAAATCTATCTATGGTACAGCAAGCCTGTTTTGCACATCTGTCTTACAGTTTTTATCTCTCCTGAAACTACCCATGTATCTTGCATGTTGTTGACATTTTTTGTCAAAGGCTTTAATATAATATATAATAATCATGGTTACTCTAAAATCCTTATCTTAAAGCTCTCACATCTATGTTGTCTAGCTGTGATGAGTGATTTCTCAGTTCGGGTTTTTTTTTATGCTTTTTGATATGCATTACCATTTTTTGTTGAATACCTGACATTATATATAACAGAAGATACTGTACTATGACAGTAGATACTGTAAGTTCTTTTTGTGTTTCATGGTAAGAATACACTTTCTTCTGTTAGGCCATTACTATGGGGATTTGTGTTAATCTAGTCAGGGTTCAATATGGGTTTGAAGTTTATTTTTTAAAGTTTTTTTTTAAGATTTTATTTATTATTTATTCATGACAGAGAGAGAGAGAGAAAGAGAGAGAGGCAGAGACACAGGCAGAGGGAGAAGCAGGCTCCATGCAGGGAGCCTGACATGGGACTCGATCCCAGGACTCCAGGATCACGCCCTGGGCCGAAGGCTGGGCTAAACCACTGAGCTACCTGGGCTGCCCGGGTTTGAGGTTTATTATCGTTCTAGTACCAAAGTTAGAATATAGTAATGCTGTGGGTTCCAGAGACTCACAATTCCTCTAGTAGAGGTTTTCTCCACCTCACACAGTTGGCAAATTGGACATGGTATCTTTTTGTTGTAATTTTTTTGTGTGTACTATTCATTGTGGAGATTTTATTTTATTTATTTTATTTTATTTATTTATTTTATTTTTAATTGTGGGGATTTTAAAGGGAACTTTGGGCTCTATGCACTAGATGCCAGTAATACCCTTCAAATTGTGACAACCAAAATTGTCTCTAACAGTAACAAATTTTCCTAGTTGAGTTGCGGTAGCCCTCAGTTGAGAAGCACTACTTTAAAGATATTCTGTTTTACTTCTTGGTTTAGCTCTAGGTCCTCTCTTTGTGCTGTTTCCCAAAGAGTCTCTATCTCTTTCATATCTTTAGCTGTATTGTCACCTACATCTATGATCCTAAGGGCCTTTGCACATATATTTTCACTCACATTTGGCTTTTATCATCTAGTTAAAACTACTTTATCTTCATACCAATTTATATGGCCTCTAGTAGAATCTGCCTCAGATAAACACACACAGGTCTTGTTTCCCTCTGTGCTTGTGCCCACCTCTATGCAGAATCTGTCTTAGTTGTTTGGCTTGCAACCTCAATTTTCTAATGTTTCAACACAAGTCATTAATGTTTAGTTTGTCTAGCAGTTTTCTTGTGATAGGAGGGCAGCAACAATTTTTACAGCTTTCCACATTTCTTAACTGAAATGAGAAGACCTAATTATACTTATCATGTTCCTGCATGTCCCCAAAATGTCTTCATTGGCTATTAATTTTTTCAACCTGGGAGTGGGTCAAGGATGCCCCATTCTAGTTAATTTTCGTATTTTACTCACCTTTCATGTATAATCATTTCAAATTATTTTCTCCTAAGAAACTAAGATTATTTGAATAGCCCAAGATCATTGTTTTACATAATGTTTACTGAACATATTTGTCTAACATTCTTCCACGGTTCCTTGCAGATTAAGTGTTTCTGGGAGGGAAGCTGTTGTGTCCTTAAGTGGTTCTCATCTAAAAATGCATGAGACCCATGGCCACTGTTTGGTTGTTTGGTTAAGGTGTCTGCTAAATATTTACCTTGTAAAGGTACTTTTTTTCTTTTGCATTTAGGAACAATATGTGGGGTAGAGCTTTGTTGGTATATGAATACTCTCTTCCCAAAAGTTTTTATCTTAGTTATTTTAGATGCTAAAATTGATGCATCTAAAATTGATGCATCTAGCATCTATTGATGATTCTTTCTTGATTCAGTTAGTGTCACAGTGTCTAGAGTGGTTATTTTCTACCTTTCCCTTTAGGTCTCTCCAGAAAAGATAAGTAGTGTTAAATGGCATTCTTTAAAATCAAGAAGGTTTCTCCCATCCTTTTGTTAGCCTCAGAGTATTGGCTATTATCCTTAGGCTTTGAGACCATAAAATGGCTATGCAAATGGGAACTGTATTCAAATAATGTCCAGAAGCAGAAAAAGCAGATTTTTCTTCCATGTTTCTTCTAGAGCAAGAAATATTTTCATAGATTCTCCTAGGAGTCTTTCTCATTTCATTGGCCAGAATTGGAGCACATATCTTATGCTAACCAATCAGAGAGAGGAGAATAAGATAAAAGTGTGATAATTTTGGACCAAATATGGGTAAGCCATATTTGAGCCAGAACCTCTGATGTATTTGTCTTTTAAAAGAGACAACATGGTTGACAAATCCTGAATTTTTAATGGGAACTGAGAAGTAGGGCTGCAGGGCATGGCTGGAAAACAAGGATGTAGGCTCTGAGTCTGGAGTATTCTCCTGCCTTTCCATCTTATTCCAAGCACCACCTATCCTGCTATTGTGCACATATATTAGTGAGAAAAGTCTTTTTTTTTTTTTAGTGAGAAAAGTCTTAACTCACTTTTCTTTTCCTTTTATTTCCTCAGAAACATGGATTCTACTTTTGTGCAGAATGTTCCCAGTGAGCTTATCTGCCACATCTGCAAGGACTATTTCACAGACCCTTTCACCATTAGCTGTGGGCACAGCTTTTGTGCTCCTTGTATTTGCCTCTTGTGGGAAGATGTTCAGCATCCTGCTCGCTGCCCTGTGTGCAGGGCAGTATCTCCACGAATATACTTGGAAAACATTATTTTTGCTGAGGAACGAGTTCATGCTATCAAAAAACCAGTTGCCTGCCAGTTACCAAACTCTGCCAAGCAAGTCTGTAGGACACACCTAACAGCAAAGGACCTCTTCTGTCCAATTGAAAAGAACCTGCTCTGTGGGCACTGCTCCCATTCCCCAGGGCATGCCACTCACAGACACTCACCAATATCGAAGACTACTAAGCACTACAGGGTAAGTACTCCCACTATGAAATGTGGAGGATTCTGTGTCTTACCAGGCAATGAGCAAAAGTTGTTGATTTTAATTTTTATCTTCTTATGCTCAAGCACGTAAAATTTCAGAAACCAATCCAGGTACTGTTCTGAAAACTAGGGATAAAGCACTGAAGAAACCAGACACATATCTTTGCTCCCCTAAAGTTTAAATTCCATTGGGATGAGGGAGAGGAATGAGGATGAGCTGAGGAGCGCCTTGGTATTTCATTGTAACTAACAGGGTGGGTAATCTCTAGAGGCAGTGACAGTCATTAGCTACTTCTGACATGATGACAATGAGAATCTTTTAGTGATAGCAGATCTATAAACAATGTATTCTAATCATGCCATAGAAAAAAGTGATGGCTATCCTTTCAAAATTAAATATGAGTCAAGATTCACTTCTGAAAATTGTCCATGTTACATATGATATCAGAACTAGATTCCTCAGATAATGGACTGCATTTTCCAAATTTAGGAACTCTATTTTTAGTCAGTCTCCCACATTTGAATATTAGTGTTCTCAGGGAAAATCACTGACCTATCTGCTTTCTTTACTGTTTATTTTTCTCATGTCTATCCTCTTATCGCTTTTTGAGGTATCTGAAATATACTATATTTGTTTTTCTAGTTCTCAAATTTGTAGTTCTTTTACAGGAGAAACTTCTGATGCAAATGAGGTCTATTTGGAAAAACAAACAGAGAAATCAGAGAAATCTAAACAGAGAGTACAACTTATTTAGGGGATGGCAGGTAAGCAACAGGCCCTCTTTCCCTTGGAACCAACCTGGGACAGATATCATGGTAACTGACAGTAGAAGAACATAAATTAAATCCTAATATCCTCTGAATAGGTAATCAGAAAAAGAGCTACATATGTTTCTCTACAGGGAAACATGACCTTCAGTGCACGATTTCCTATTGAGTTCATTGTGTAACTAAAAGATATTCCTGACTTTTCTGGATAAAGCAATATCTACCACTAATACTTTATCAGGGATGAGGGTAAGTAGTTGGAAAACAATGGTGCAGACTAATAAATAAATGAAAAAGAAGGAAAAGAAGGAGGGAAAAAGGTAAGAAAGAAAACAAATGCATGGTTTCTTAGAAGTAGAAAGACATAAAGCTGTATGTAGTACTTCTATGATCTGAATGTTTGCTTCAGATCATTTGTATGTTCAAATTCTAACTCCCAAGGTGATAGCAACAGAAGTGGGGGGTTTGAGAGGTGACTAGGTCACAAGGCCAGAGTCCTCAGGTACAGGACAAGTGTCCTTGTAAAAGAGACCCTAGAAATGTCCCTTGTCCCATCTGCCATATGAGGACATAACAAAAAGATGGCTATCTAGGAAGTTGGCTCTCACCAGATACCAAATCAATCAGCACCAAACGTAGACCTCCCAGGATATAGAATGGTGAGAAATTAATTTCTGTGTTTATTAGCTACCCAGGCTATGCTGTTTTTGTTAAAGCAACCCAAACAGACTAAGACAAGAACACTGTCCATAGCACACAGACCATAGATAATGAAAGAAGAATAAAACCATCCAGATACATGTCCTAATTAAACCAATGTCATTTCAGGGTTTTATAAATCTACGGATGATAATGATCAGGGCTGAATACCCTAAGGTATACCAATATCTCCATGAAGAAAAGCAAAAACATTTAGAGACCCTGGCAATTGAAGGCAAGATCATTTTTAATCAACTCCAGAGAAATGTAGCTAGAATGCGTCACATGGGAAAACTCCTAAGTAAAATGTATCAGGAACTAAAGGAAATGTGCTACAAAACAGACACGGACCTGTTCTGGGTAAGGACTGCCAGGGTGCCAAACACCAGCAGCTGAGGAAGGATGCCTGGGTGGCAAACACCTGCCGCTCAGCCATCATTTATAGCCACTGAAGTCTGTATCCCTTTTGACTTCCATTATTTTTCTGTTTCCAAGGTCTAAAGTTTACCTCCTTTAGCTTGTGATGGCAGGCTTTGCTCCTCCAGTATAACTTGGAGGCCTCGAGTCACATTCATTTTGTGCAGAAGGGCGATTATGTAGAAAGTTTCATGGAACAGAACCAGGGAGGAAAAAAGTTCCTTCTCAATTCTACTAAATTTTCAGTTTCTAACCAACGGCAACAGAGTAGCTTGTGAATAGATCATTCCATTCTGATCTGCACTTGTCGATATATGGAAATGTGGGATATATCCATTCTTTCTATTTTGAAATTGTAGATGTGAAGCGCACATGGCCTCAGAAGAACTTTGGGGAAACCTTTGTGAATCTTGCTGTAGATTAGAACAAACACAGTCAGTCGTTTATTCTCATAATATCTTCTGTTTTAAACTTTATGATGCTCATTATTTTATCAACTCTATGTCATGTAAGACTGAGTTCCATCATTATAAGGATAAGGAAAAGGGCAAATGATTTTACTCCAGGAAGAAAAGTGGAGATAGAGAATTTTCTAGTCCAGTCTCATAGCCTCAGACTAGACTAAACAGGTAGAACTATCTTGGCTCAAAGCTAAGCCTCCCTCTCTTTCTCTTCACAGAATTTGGGAGACATCATGAAAAGGTAAGTTTGCCCCTCTATTCAAGTTGTTTTATGGTACAGTGGTCAGGCTATTCCTGATGAGATGGACCCCCTTTTTTGACAAGTTTCTTTCTGTCTGCACTTATTTCTTATGTAAACAGTTATAGGTTTTATTTTGACCATCCTTAGGTAAAAGTCAGCATTGAGAGGGATATGGTTTCAGCTGCAAGTCTTCTTACAGAAGTTGCCAAAAGATGATTATTTTTCCTCTAATTTTTTAAGATCCTAATTATTTGAGAATTATTCCAGGTCTCCTATGGGAAAGGCAAATAAGCTTAGAGAGGCAACAGGTGGAAGAATGGTGATAAGAGGGGACAGGGAAAGTCCCAAGAAAGAGCATCCTACAGAGTTGAAGCTCCATATGGACCAGGCAGCAAGTTCCAAAACTTCGGCACCTATTGGATTTTAGGAACTAAAAGAGAATGGCTGTGTGGCTCCTCTAGGGAAGCCAAAGATAGAAAAGAGACACAGTTATGGGTGAAGTAACATATCTTACCGAGCAGGGTAGCTAATTATAAAGTACAAGAATAACTACAGTATTCCTCAACTTATGGAGTTGAATTCACAGCCTTTGCACTTAACTGTGAGGATTCTGATGGAGCATCTTCAAGGAATCATTCATGATACCTCTGGACATGTTAGTAAGTGGCTCTTTTACTTTGCAGGAGTCAGTTAATGCAGTTGCACATTCCCCAGCCTATGAACCCTCAGCTGAACACATGGACCATCACAGGGATGTCCGAAAGGCTTAACAACTTCCGAGGTGAGAGGGGGCACCCTGGTAAGATCTCACTATTTCCTCCAGGGGGAGATACACCTGGAGGACTTCTCCTCATTTCTCTATTAGTCTTTTTGGAGAACAGGGAAGCAGGTAAATATGAATACCTTATAACTATATTTTATTATAATCAAATATGACTGTTTTCTTATAACAATTTGCAGTGAGTTTGAAACAAGCAAGCACTTGGCATCAAAACTACATACCAATTCAGTGTGTTTCAACTTACAGTTGTTAACTGTGGCTATATGTAGATGTTCAGATTCTCAGAAGCACTTTAAGTTGTTATTTAAATGTTTACCTAAACATTTAAGTTAAGGAATGTATTTGAAAAATCACAAGATTTTAAAAAGGGATAAAAATATATTTACAAACAATAGGTACAACCAGAAAACAAATGGAACATACAATTTGTTTTGTGGAAGGACTCTAAGACTGATGTAGATGGGGAGCCTGGCAGACAGGAGAAGCAGGCCTGGAATGGGAAAAGTTAAATTCGGATTCCATGGTGTATGAGTCAGAAATTCAGAGAGAGAAACCACTTCCAAAAAAAATGGCAAATATGGATTCTCAATTTATTTTACCTTTGCTTGTTTACATGTTTCATACTCTTGTTTGGGCAAAGTGATCATTATTTAGGACTAATAAGAATAACAGTATCATATTTTTAAGTCATACGTAATATATTTATTATGGTTGTTATATTTGTTTTATTTTGTGCTAGTTGATTAATGAGACTTAAGTAAGTTGAAGGGCCATATTAGCATTTACTTGGGATCTATGAGCAGGCTCCTAAATTTTCAATGAGCTAGTGAAAATAAAGCCAGAGCTTGACATCCTACATGTTTCTATATTCTCAAAATTGTCTATCATCTAGTCGTATGAATAGACATTTACTTGCTCTGTAAATAGGCAAGAAGCCTTTACTGATGTCTCTGGATTTCCAGTGACACACTGTGTATAGTCACTTGTAATAAAGGACTGTTCTGGAGCAGTTAGTAGAGGCTCTGTCATGAAAGCTAACTGTTCTATGTCCCAGAATTTTATGAGGAATTACTAAATGGTAAGTACCTTGAAATTGGGCCGGGGGCGGGGTGGGTGGGAGTGTTCTCAGGAAACAAAACAAATCAGTTTTGGTTTTATAGATCTGTTTGTTTGGCATTTGCCAGAACACTACTGTACTTGTCCCACAGAATTTTTAAGCTCTGGTCTTTGACTTCACGGTTTTCTTCTTCCTGAAGTGTATATTACATTGGACCATAACATAAGCAATTATCGTGTGGCTCTGTTTGAAGACCTGATACATTTGCAATGCAGTTCCGACCATCAAGACCTGCCCCACAGTCCAGCAAGTCTACAGTACACTCCTTTGTGGGGAGCTCAGACCTTCACCTCCGGCAAACATTACTGGGAGGTAGATGTGGGAAACTCTTGTAATTGGATTGTAGGACTTTGCAAGGAATCCTGGATCAATCGCAATGATATGCTGCTCAATTCTGAGGATATTTTCCTACTTCTGTGCATTAAAGTGAATGACCTTTGTCGTCTCTTCTCTGCCTCCCCGCCATTACTTCACTACATCCAAAGACCCCAGGGCTGGATAGGGGTGTTTCTAGATTATGAATGTGGTACGGTAAGCTTTGTGAATGTTGCCAAAAGCTCCCTCATTTGTAATTTCCTCTCATGCTCCTTTTCTTTCCCTCTCAGACCTTTCATTTGCTATGGACCCAAATGATCAGGAACAGCTCACAAACCTGACCAAGCTCTTGGGAATTTTAATAGTTGGGGAGGATCCTATTCTGGTGACTTCTCGAATGGGGAAATTACTTTTACCTCATGGATTTAAACTTCACCTTACCTCCAGGAGATATATTTGTATTATTTTTTAAAATGGTGACAATGTGAAAGATGCACATTTGTCTTTTCTATTTTATTTAAATAAAAGCAATCTCTTTTATTATATTGTGTGAGATGTGTGCACTTTTCATTTGCTATGTGAGTCTCTTAACGGTGAAAAAAAAATGCATGGGTGTGGAAATTAGCTAAATCAATGAACACCAAGCACAGAAAATTCTCCTTCCAGACAGTTCTTGTCACAACCCAATGTCACAGTGGAATTCCTCCATTCATCTGGCTAAGTCCCTCCTCCCTCAGTTCTCCATTTACTGGACTTGATTAGGCCACAGGACCTTAAGAACAGAGCATCTCTTCCCTATGTAAACAGAATTCAGGTCTTTTCTAGTTTTCAAAGCACAAGATGGACAGCCAATGCTGGTCCTCTTCATAGCACATTCCAAAAAAGAAACACCAGCCTGGGAATATGAGAAGCACAACAGAATGCTTGATAAATAAATAAAGGAATATATAAAAAATTATTAAAAGTAAAGGCTACACGGGACACCTGCACCCCGATGTTTCTAGCAGCAATGTCCCAATGGCCAAACTGTGGAAGGAGCCTCGGTGCCCATCGAAGGATGAATGGATAAAGAAGATGTGGTTTATGTATACAATGGAATATTACTCAACCATTAGAAACAACAAATACCCACCATTTGCTTCGACGTGGATGGAACTGGAGGGTATTATGCTGAGTGAAATAAGTCAATCAGAGAAGGACAAACATTATATGGTCTCATTCATTTGGGGAATATAAAAAACAGTGAAAGAGAATAAAGGGGAAAGGAGAAAAATGAGTGGGAAATATCAGAAAGGGAGACAGAACATGAAAGACTCCTAACTCTGGGAAACGAAATAGGGGTGGTGGAAGGGGAGGTGGGCTGGGGGGGGGTGACTGGTTGACGGGCACTGAAGTGGGCACTTGACAGGATGAGTACTGGGTGTTATTCTATATTTTGGCAAATTGAACACCAATAAAAAATACATTTATAAAAAAAAAGCAAAGGCTACAGAACCAACAAAAAGTTAAAATAGTGTAGACACAATTAGTAAGGCAGGAAGTGCTGAGAAATACTATTGAATAAATAAATGAATTATGTTTTATGTTAATGTTCATACTCATGGGTCAGAAATTTCTTTTAACTGAAAAGAAAAAAATATAGATTGTGTACAATTTGACTCTTCAGTGTTGCTGTGAGTAGTTCTCAGTGATGTGCCCAGTATTCCAGCAATATAGACAAGTTTCACTGGAGTGATAGTAGTACAGGCAATAAGACCTTGATGCTTAGATACTGCAATGGCTTTAAGGAAATTACATAAATAGTCAAAATACACACATACACATATGTATATGTATATGTATATACACACATTTTGGGGGATGTGTAAACTTCAGTTCTGAACCACACAAAATGTAAATAGCCAACAGTCAAACTTCATTTCACAAAATGCTTCAGACTTAGATCTTAGAAGTTTGCGAAGTAATCAGACAATAAAGTCATTCGTGCCTGGGATGTGAGGCACAAAATGATGACTAGAGCTAGCACTGCTGTATGAGAGTAAATCCCAAGTATTCTAATCACAAAGACATAGTTTTCTTTTTCTTTTCCTTTGTGTAAATAAAAATCAATCTCTCTCTCTCCCCCTTCCTTTCTCCTTCCATCCCTTCCTCTTCTGCTCCCCCTCTCTTCCAAGACAATATTGAGTAGGGAATATTGTGGCAATTAAATTCACTTCCGTGAAAATGTAGTAGCAAAGAAACTACTACAGTAAAGCAGAAGTGGCAGCAGGGGACATGGCCACCTGTGCCCCAAGAGAGAGCTCTTTCTTTCTGGCCAGAGGAACTAGGGGAAGGGGTCTCTGTTGTCCCAGTGTGGGGGTAAAATCTCCTTTACTGTCCTCTTCTCTGTTGCTTCTTTAACTTGAGAATATGGAGGGCCAGCCTGGGAAGTAGGGTTAATTCTGGGAGAATCGCTGGCTTTCAAGGCTTGCTTTTAAACTGTATAGCAAGGAACCAGAGAATTGTAATGGGAATTGGATTTCTCCACAACTGAGGCAGTACCCTCTTGTGTGCCAGGTATTTCCTGTAGTTTGAGGATTGTCTACTCAGGATGGTGGAAACTATCTCTAGCCCTGTGTGTGCAGTATCTGCTCCTTGGGGAGGTTCTCTCCCTGACCAGCAAGCATTCGCTGATCTGCATCCCCTGTAGACTCCAGCTGTGGGCCCTCTGTAGCTCTCTAGAGTGCTCCCTCTGTGCAGTTCTACACTCAGCAGCACTCAGTCCTGGGAACTCCAGCCACCTTGACCTTCTTGACCTTCCAACTCTTGTCTCCTCAGCTCAGGGAGACCAGTAGGCTGAGTTCCTCCCCTCTGTGCTGTCTGGAAATTTCCAGGTGGGGACTCCATCTTTGGAGTCCTCTCATTTGTTCCCTCTTTCTCTCCGCTTACTGTCCTCTGCTATTTATCATCAAATATCTGAAAACTGTTGTTTTATATCGCATTTATGGGCTTTTCTTGTTTGAGATGGAAGAGCAAATCCCATCCCTATACTCCATCTTTGCTTAAAACCCAAGTCAGAGGGGGAATTTATTAAACTACAGATTCACTTTCTTTGATGGGTATAGTTTTTTTTTTATTTACTTTTTTAATTTTATTTACTTTTTTAAAAATTCAAATTCAATTAGCCAACATATAGTACATCTTTAGTCTCAGATGTAGTGTTCAACAATTTGAGTTGTATAATTTTATTTACTTTTATTTTCAGTGAGTTTCATCTTTCAGTGAATTTACCATTTCATCTTGGCTGTCAGATTTGTTAACATTGGCCTTTGCTAGATACTTCTTTTGCTTAATAATCTATGTAAGCCAGATTTGGGTGGTGTTGGGAGGAAGCTTCTGCCTGTTTCTAGAAACAAGGCTCTCTCAGCCCTTCTTGCACAACAAAGAGTGGACCCCACTAACGGGTGGTATGAGATGAATGCCATCACATCCTCATGGCAAGATGTACCCAGTAGAAAGAGAAGCTCTTCTGGGTGGTAACAAGTGCAGATCTGACTCAGAAAAGGAGGGAGTCCATGGATCTTGGAGCAAATTTCTCATCATTGAGCCAAGAAAGAAGAGAGGATCAGGGAGTTCCAGGATCACAGTGACAATGGTCCATCCTGGCTCTCTCTTACCTTGCCTGGTTATCTCAGGTTTAGATCTTCTGTTAGGGGCTGAGGACCCCTGGCAATGGGTGTCTCTCTTTGTGTGTCCACTATTTTATTTTATTTGTTTTTTTTTTGTATATTTTTTATTGGAGTTCGATTTGCCAACATGTAACATCCAGTGCTCATCCCATCAAGTGCCCCCCTCAGTGCCCGTCACCCAGTCACCCCAACCCCCCGCCCACCTCCCTTTCCACTACCCCTTGTTTCCCAGAGTTAGGAGTCTCTCATGTTCTGTCACCTTCACTGATATTTCCCACTCATTTTCTTTCCTTTCCCCTTTATTCCTTTTCACGATTTTTTATATTCCCCAAATGAATGAGACCATATAATGTTTGTACTTCTCCGACTGACTTACTTCACTCAGCATAATACCCTACAGTTCTATCCACATTGAAGCAAATGGTGGATATTTGTGGTTTCTAATGGCTGAGGAATATTCCATTGTATACACAGACCACCTCTTCTTTATCATTCATCTTTCAATGGACACCAAGGCTCCTTCCACAATTTGGCTATTTTGTGTGTCCACTGTTTTAGAAGTGGCCAACCAGGACTGCCAGGTCTAATGCCTTTGTTGTTGTTTTTTTAATGATTTTCATATGTTTTTTTTAAGATTTTATTTATTTATTCATGAGAGACAGAGACACACACACAGAGAGAGAGAGAGTGGCAGAGACACAGGCAGAGGGGAGGCAGTCTCTACGCAGGGTGCCCCATGTGGGACTCAATCCCAGGACTCCAGGATCACGCCCCAGGCCGAAGACAGGTGCTAAACCACTGAGCCACCCAGGGATCCCAGTCTAATGCCTTTGAATAAGAGCCTTCCTGATTTCTTTAAGCCCTACCCATCTTTTGTGATGCCTAAGTATTCCTCTCTACAGGAAGAAACTTGAATGCCCTTCCCCAATATCACTGGCCTCCCTTGCCATGCCCCAAATACCAAAAGCCAGATGCTCCTAGGCCCTGTCCCTTTGAAAAAAAATACAACCAAAGCCTTCAAAACTCTCAGTGCCAGCCACCTTACCTCTCTGCTATGACAGCTACACATTCCTTTCCTTACTGTGATGGGTAAAAGAACCCAATTCTGTGGCCCCCTGTCCAGCACAGTGCTAAGCTACTATAGGTGTCTAGGGTTTCAGGGAGATGAAATTTCTTATCCTAAGGGAATCAGAGAGAAGACACTGTACTAAGAGAAACAGACTAGAATGGGAGGAAATGTTTTTAAAAAGGTAACTGAGTAAATACCTAGTAATGCAATTGCTGGGTTGTAGGATAGTTCTATTGTTAACATTTTGAGGAATCTCCATACTGTTCTCCAGAGTGGCTGTACCAGTTTACAGTCATTAACAGTGCAAAACGGTTCCGCTTTCTCTGCATCTTTGCCAACACCTGTTGCTTCTTGTGTTGTTAATTTTAACCATCCAGACAGGTGTGAGATGGTATCTCATCATAGTTTTGTATTTCCCTGAGGATAAGTGATGTTGAGCATCTCTTCATGTGTCCATTAGCTATATGGATATTTCTTTTGGAATAGTGTCTATTTGTGTCTTCTGCCCATTTCTTAACTGGGTTATTTGTTTTTTGGATGTTGATCTTGGTAAGTTCTTTGTAGATTTTTGATACTCTTTATCAGATTTTGTCATTTGCAAGTATCTTCTCCATTCCATAGGTTGCTTTTTAGTTTTGTAGATTGTTTCCTTTGCTGTGCAAAAGCTTTTATCTTGATGAAGTCCCAGTAGTTCATTTTTGGTTTTGTTCCTCTGGAGATGTGACTCATAAGAAGTTGCTCCAGCCAAGGTCAAAGAGGTTGCTATCTGTGTTCTTCTCTGGGATTTTGATGGATTCCTGTCTTACATTAAAATCTTTCATTCATTTTGAATTTAATTTTGTGTATAGTGTAAGAAAATGGTCCAGTATCATTCTTCCACATGTTGCTGTCCAGTTTTCCCAACACCATTTGTTGAAAAGATTATTTTTTTCCATTGGATATTCTTTCCTACTTTGTCAAAGATTAGTTGACTATGTAGTTGTGGGTCCATTTCTGGGTTCTCTATTCTGTTCCATTGATCTATGTGTCTGTTTTTGTGCCAGTACCATGCTGTCTTGATGGTCTTAGCTTTGTAATACAGCTTGAAATCTGGAATTGTGATGCCACCAGCTTTGTTTTTTTTTTTTCAACATTTCTCTGGCTATTCGAGGTCTCTTCTGATTCTATACAAGTCTTAGGATTATTTGTTCCAACTTTGTGAAAAAAAGACCAAGGTATTTTGATAGGGATTGCATTGAATTCATAAATTGTCCTGAGTAGCATAGACATTTTCACAATATTTATCCTTCCAATCCATGAGCATAGAATGTTTTTCCATCTCTTTGTGGCTTCCTCAATTCTTACATAAGTGTTCTATGTTTTAAGAGTACAGATACTTTGCCTCTTTGGTTAGGTTTATTCCTGGGTGTCTTATGGTTTTTTGGTGTAATTTAAATGGAATTAATTCCTTAATTTCTCTTTCTTCAGCCTCATTGTTAGTGTATAGAAATGCCACTGAATTTTGTGCATTGATTTTATATCCTGCCACATTGCTGAATTCCTGTATGAGTTCTAGCAGTATTAAGGTGGTCTTTTGGGTTCTCCATATACAGTATCATGTCATCTGTGAAGAATGAGAGTTTGACATCTTCTTTACCAATTGGAATGACTTTATTTCTTTTTATTGTCTGATTGCTGAAGCTAGGGCTTCTAGGACTATGTTGAACAACAGTGGTGAGAGTGAGCATCCCTGTTGTGTTTCTGACCTTAGGGGAAAAGCTCTCAGTTTTTCCTCATTGAGAATGGTATTCACAGTGGGCTTTTTGTAGATGGTTTTTATGATATTGAGGTATGCTTCCTCTATCCCCACACTTTGAAGAGTTTTAATCAAGAAAGGATGCTGTATTTTGTCAAATGCTTTTTCTATACCAATTGAGAGGATTGTATGGTTCTTGTCTTTTCTTTTATTAATGTGATCTATCATGTTCATTATTTTCACATGTTGAACCACTCTTCCAGCCCAGGAATAAATCCCACTTATTCACAGAGAATAATCATTTGAATGCACTGATGGATCCTATTGGCTAGTATTTTTCTTCCATGTTTATCAGGGATATTGGTCTATAAGTATCCTTTTTGGTAGGGTCTTTGGTTTTGGGATCAAGGGAATGCTGGCTGCATAGGATGAATTTGGAAGTTTCCCTTCCATTTCTATCTTTTGAAATAGCTTCAGTAGAATAAGTATTACTTATTTAAATGTGTAGTATAATTCCCCTGGGAGGCCATCTGGCCCTGGGCTCTTGTTTTTTGGGAGGTTTTTGATGACTGCTTCAATTTCCTTGCTGGTTATGGGTCTGTTCATATTTTCTATTTCTTTCTGTTTCAGTTTTGGTAGTTTATATGTTTCCAGTAATGTATGCATTTCTTCCAGATTGCTTAATTTGTTGGCATATAGTTGCTCATAATACCTTCTTAAAATCGTTTGCATTTTCTTGGTGTTGGTTTTGATCTCTCCTCTTTCATTCATGATTTTATTAATTTGAGTCTTTTTTTCTTTTCTTTTTAATAAGTCTGGCTATGGGCTTATCTATCTTATTAATTTTTTCAAAGAACTAGCTCATAGTTTCATTGATCTGTTCTTTTGGTCTCTATTTCATTGAGTTCTGCTCTAATCTTAATTATTTCTCATCTCCTGCTTGGTTTAGGCTTTATTTGCTATTCATTCTCCAGATCCTTTAGGTATAAGGCTAGCTGGTGTATTTGAGATTCTTCTAATTTTTTGAGAGAGACTTGTATTGAAAAGTGGTCCCTTTTAGGACTGTCTTTGCTGCATCGCAAAGGTTTTGAACAGTTGTGCTTTCATTTTCATTAGTTTGCATGAATCTTTTTAATTCTTCTCTAATTTCCTGGTTGACCCATTCCTCTTTTAGTAGGTGTTTGAGTTCCTTCCAAATTTCTTCTTGTGAATGAGTTCTAGTTTCAAAGCACTGTGGTCTGAAAATATGGAGGGAAAAATCCCAATCTTCTGGTATTGATTGGGACCTGATTTGTGATCCAGTGTGTGGTCTATTCTGGAGAAAGTTACATGTGCAGTTTAGAAGAATGTATATTCTGTTGCATTAGGATGTAATGTTCTGTATATAACTGTGAAGTACATCTGGTCTAGCGTGTCGTTCAAAGCCCTTGTTTCTTTGTTGATCTTCTGCTTAGAATATTTGTCCTTTGCTGAGAGTGCAGTGTTGAAGTCTCCTACTATTAATTTATTATTATCTATGTGTTTCTTTACTTTGCTTATTAATTGGTTGATATAATTGGCTGCTGTCATGTTAGGGGCATAAGTATTCATAATTGTTAGATCTTGTTGGATAGATCCTTTAAGTATGATACTGTGTTCCTCTTCATCTTTTACCATAGTCTTTGGTTAAAATCTAATTTATCTGTATGAGGATTGCTACCCCAGCTTTCTTTTTTGCATGGTAAAGAGTTCTCCACACCCTCATTTTCAGTCTGAAGGTGTCTTTAGGCTAAAATGAGTCTCTTTTAGACAATATATAGATGGGTCTTGCTTTTTTATCCAGTATGATACCCTTTGTCTTTTGTTTGGAGCATTTAGCCCATTCACATTCAAAGAAACTATTGAAAGATATGAATTTGGTGCCATTATAGTACTTGTAAAATCCCTGTTTCTTCAGATTGTCTGTTTCTTTGAGCTCCCTCTTCGCTTACAGGATCCCCCTTAATATTTCTTGCAAGGCTGGCTTGGTAGTCAGATACTCTTTCAGTTTCTGTCCTGGAAGCTCTTTCTCTCTCTTTCTATTCTGAATGACAGCCTTGCTGGATAAAGTACTCTTGGCTGCACATTTTTCTCATTTAGTACAATGAATATATCAGGCCAGCCCTTTTTGGCCTGCCAAATCTCTGTCAACAGCAAGTCTGCTGTTAATCTGAATATTTCTCCCTTGTATGTTAGGGATCTCTTATCTCAAACTGATTTCAGAATTTTCTCTTTATTGCTAAAATTTGCAACCTTCACTATTTTATGGCAGGTTTTTTATCTGTTTTTGTTGATTTGGGGAGTAGTTCTTTCTATTTCTTGGGTATGAATGTCTGTTTCCTTCCCTATACTAAGGAAGTTCTCAGCTATGATTTGCTCACATTTATCTACTGGTCTTCTCTCTCTCTCCATACCATCAGGAATTCCAATAATAGAGATGTTACCTTTTTTCAAACTATCACTTATTTCTTGGAACCTCCCTTTGTGGACTTTTAGTTTTTTTCTTTTCTTCAGCTTACTTCCTTTTCATCAACTTTTCCTCTCTGTCACTTATTCTCTCTTCTGTCTCATTTACCCTGGCTGTCAGAGCATCCAGTTTAGACTGCATCTCAGAGTGTTTTTAATTTTGGCCTGCTTAGATCTCGTACCGTTTTTTCAAGCCCAACTAGTAACTTTATCATTGTAATCCTGAACTCTGTCTCTGACATTTTACTTAAACCCATATCCATTAGATCTGTGGCAGAGAGTTCTACCTCTGATTATTTTTTTTGTAGTGAATTCTTCCTTCTAGTCATTTTGTCCAGTACAAAATAGCTATACAAGTGATCAGAGTCAAAAAAAAAATCAACCATGACCCAAGTAAATATACCCTGGACAATTCCAAAGAGGTCAGGAACC
This sequence comes from Nyctereutes procyonoides, assembly GCF_905146905.1. NCBI lineage: Eukaryota > Metazoa > Chordata > Mammalia > Carnivora > Canidae > Nyctereutes > Nyctereutes procyonoides. Next base: position 5,355 of record NW_026574933.1, on the reverse strand, counting down.
AGAACATAAAAGAAAAATTTAAAAAAAGAGAAACAAAAAAAGGTGGAAATTGAGGAGGAGAAAGAATATAATCTCACAGCATGGACAAAATAGGATGATCCGTTTATTCTGAGTGTATTTTGGTCTGTGTGTTACAAGACACTAAATTCCCAAATTACAGGGGTACCTGGGTGGCTCAGTGGTTGAGTGTATGTCTTCCGCTCAGGTTGAGATCTCAAGGTCCTGGGATTGAGTCCCACATGGGGGTCCCCACAGGGAGCCTGCTTCTCCCTCTGCCTATGTCCCTGCCTCTCTGTCTGTGTTTCTAATGAATAAATAAATTTTTAAAATTTTAAATAATTCCCAAATTATAAAAAGCAAAATTTATATATATATACAAAAATAAAATTGAATACAGTGAAAGGAAGCCAAAAATTAAGAATATATCTATAATATGTAATTGGAAAATATGAAAGTTAAAAAAAGAAAATACTTAAAAATGAAGAGTTGATAAAATAATAAACCAGCTGAGATGGGAAAAAGAAATAATATTGGAAAATTTTAACCTGAAAGATAACTGAATCATAAGAGAGAAACCTCGAGGGCTATATATTATTTTCATGCAGTCCTGGAGTTTTCCAGTCCTGTTGAGTCAGTAAACTTTCTGTTCCCTTGTTCTTCTAGCTGGTTTTTTGGGGGAGGTGCCTTCTGTGCTGATTCTCAGGTGTCTCCACCTGGGTGGATTGCACCACCTCTTGCCAGGGGGCCAGGCTCAGTGTAAGCTGTTTGCTGTGTGAGGTCTTTCTTGTCTGAAGGCTTCCGGCACCTTTCTTGAAGGCTAAAAGGAAAATAATAATAATAATAAAAAAATAAAAGGCCAGGCCCAGATCCTCAGCGGTGAAGGCAAGAGATCCCAGAGTGTACCAAACTCTACAAACTCTTATGGTGCCAACCCACTCAGATCTTCCCTGGAGGCAGGCGGGGGGACACTGATTTGTGTAATTTGCTGCACCGCAGCAGGGAGATATTTGGCTGGCCTGTGTGTGCACCCACTCTGCCCCTCCCAGAAGAAGACAGAGGGTTGCTACATTCCAGTCCTTTGCAGGGAATCAAAGTGGAGACTGGCCACCTGATCCAGCCACAGTTCTTGGTTTATGGCAAAACAAGCTAAGCCTTCTCCCAGGCTTGCTGACCTAAATTCATTTCCTCATTCAGGAAAGTCTGCTGCCTCAGGCACCCCTGTTCTTTCTATTCCTCCAGGAATATTGGGACCCCCGCCCCGTGTCTCCTGCGATTCTGCCCTGCTTCACCACTGACCACCTTTCAGGTGGGGAAGTCTCTCACAGGAGCAGATTTCTAAAGGTTTTTATTTTGAGCTTCAGGGCTGTATCCCTTCCCTGTAGCTGGCTTACAAAGGTTCCCTCCCTCTGCTGTTTATCTTCTGATATATCGCCTCCAAATCTCTTCATTGCACTCCTACCCTGCAAAAAGTGGTCACTTCTCTATTTGTAGAGTTTCACCCATTCTTTCTTTAGATCTTAGGTTGAATTCATAGGTGTTCAGGATGGTTTGATAGTTATCTAGCTAAATTTAGGGGACCAGATAAAATGAGGACCCCTACTTCTCCACCATGTTGCCTCTCCTCTGGGTCTTGTTGTTTTATTCATTCTGATACCCTTTGTCATTTGATTGGAGAATTTAGTCCATTTACATTCAGATTGATTATTGAAAGATACAAATTTATACTGCCACTGTGTTACCTGTAAAGTCGGTGATGTTCTCTGTTCCTTTCTAGTCTTTCTTGCTTTTGCTCTTTTTTAAAACTCCTTTTAATATTTCTTGCAGGGCTGGGTTAGTGGTCATGAACTCCTTTATTTTATTTTATGTTTTTTTTTTTTCCTAAGAAACCCTTTCTCCTTGTATTCTGAATACGGCCTTGCTGGCTAAAGTATTCTTGGCTGCATATTTTCCCATTCAGCATATTGAATATATCCTGCCATTCTCTTCTGGCCTGCCAAGTTTCTGTGGACAGATCTGCTATGGATCTGATCTATCTTTCCTTGTAGGATAAGGACATTTTCCCCCTTGCTGTTTCCATGATTCTTTCCTTTTCTGTGTATTTCGTGAATTTGACTATATGTCTTAGCAATGGCTAGCTTTTGTTGAATTTAATAGGAGTTCTATGTGCTTCTTGGATTTCAATGTCTCTAACCTTCCCCAGATTATGGAAGTCTTCACTTATAGTTTGCTCAAATAAACCTTCTGCCCCCTTTTCTCTCTCTTCATCGTCTGAGACTCCTATCATATGAATGTTATTGTTTTAAGAAGTTGCTGAGTTTCCTAAGTCTACATTCATAACCCAATACTCTCTTTCTCTCTTCTTTTTAGCTTCATTATTTTCCATAATTTTATTTTCTATATCACTGATTTACTCCTCTGCTTCATCCATCCTCATTTTATGACATCCATTCCGGTTTTCATCTCAGTTAGCATTTTTAATTTTGGCCTGACCAGACTTTAGCTCTTTTATCTACAGTAAGGGATTCTCCAGTGTCTTCTGTGCTTTTTGAAGCCCAGATAATATTCTTATAATGGTTATCTTAAAAGCTAGGTCAGATATCTTACTTATATCTCTATTGATTAAGTCCTTGGCCATTATTTCTACTTCCTGTTCTTTCTTTTGGGATGAATTCCCATCTTGTTATTTTGTCCAGAAAAACAAACAAACAAAAAAGATCCTGGGTATATTTTGGTCTGCTTGTGAAAAGAAGCTAGATCCAAAAAATAAAAGTAAATATATAACAAAAATAATGAGAAATTTAAAAATAAGAAAAAGGAAGCTAGGTCCCACTTCCCCTAGAGCAGAAGCTTTGAGGCATTCTGTGATCAGTAGACCCGGTATGTGTGAGGGGTCTGTACTGGTCTTTTGGGGGAAAGGCCTGTTGTGCTGATTCACAGGCCAAATCACCCTAGTGGAAATGCACCTCCAGGGTGCAAGTGGCCAGGGGTTGGTGTAGCAGCTCCAATCTCCACCCGGTGGTGGCATTTAGCTCACTGAGGTTGGTCAGTGATGGGGGGCAAGCTGTAAAAATGGCTTCATCCACCCCACTCTCTTGTCTCTGGAGCCAGGGGATGATGCCTGCCACTTCTCAGGAAGACCTCACAGATGAGCAAATAATCACCCCTCCTGTGTCCCCAGCTTCTGTCAGATCCCTGCCTTCACCCTATGTCCAACCTGTCTGCCTGCCAGGCAGTACATCACCCCTGTGTTTTATCTCAGGCATGGCTATGTTTCAAAACTAAATTTCAGAGATTCCCCCCGCCCGCCATGGCACAGCCCCATGATGATCCTCTAGGGAGGGTCGATAGCACTGCAACCAATAAACCAATGATGGTTTATCTCATAAAACACTCGCTTGACCACCAGCTGTTCAGAGTTTATAGTAAACCACAGGACAAAGCTAGTGCTAAGTTTTGCTGCCCTTAGCCAGCATCTTTGCTCCTATGCTGGTGAGCCGGGCAGTTCAATGGTGCCTGCAGGGTCTTGTGTCTGCTGAGAGGCTGTATTACCTCTGCCTCTACACTCCAAGCAGGGGAACTGTTTCTCCCCATGCAACCCAGGGGATCCTCATACCATGCTGCCTGCTCTGGGACTCCAACCTCATTCCCTGCTGGAGCACCACTCAGCTCATAGGCATGACCCTGCCAATTGGTGCTGACCTCCAAAACTTCAAACCCTGTGCTCTGCTGTTTATAAAAAAACAAAACAAAACAAAACAAAACTGTGATATTTAAACCCTCTCTTTTCCCCCAGTGAATAGTTTTGGGAAAGAGTATTGCCTGGGCAATCTCCTGTGTGTGTTTTCACTCTTTTCTCTTGTTCCTCTCTCCACAATCAGGACTGTCTCCCTTCTGCAATACCCTTGGCTCTTTTCTCCCATAAATCAATTGTCCCCACTTCCTATCTTCCACAAGGTGGTCATGTTTTCGGCTTTTAGATGTGCACCTTTGTTCTCTCAGTCCTCTGATCAATTTCTTGGGTATTCAGAATTATTTGTTATTTATCTGCTGTGTTCAAGGGAGGAGGCAAACTTAGGGTCACCCTATTCTTCACCATCTTCACCACTAACCCTAACACTTCTATCTTAATGAAAGAAGGTGCTACTTGACAGAAACTTTCAACACAGTATCGTTTCAGAGTTAAGTATATGGCAAATTAAATTCATTTCTTAACTCTTTCCTCATTATCCTCATCTGAAGAATATAAAGTTTTACTCTTTCTATTGTGCATATAGTCATTATAAAGACTGAAATACTATTTAATTTAAACTCCTGCCATTCACTGTCTACCCATGCATGCTTTCTATAAATACTAGTTATTTTTTGATGCATTCTCACAAATATGTCCAGGAGTTATTGTTAACTATTAAGAATTAACATCAATTCCTTTTAAGAGTACTGTTATAAAGGAATTCATTCTCAAGAACACATTGTATGAACTGATTTTCTATGATAAACGGAAATGAAGTACAATTTATTTATTTATTTATTTATTTATTTATTTATTTATTTATTTATTTATTTTAAGATTTTATTTGTGTATTCATAGAGACACAGAGAGAGAAGCAGAGACACAGGCAGAGGGAGAAGCAGGCTCCATGCAGGGAGCCTGACGCAGGACTCCATCCCAGGTCTCCAGGATCAGACCCTGGGCTGCAGGCGGCACTAAACCACTGCGCCACCAGGGCTGCCCGAAATACAAATTATTTAAACTTCACTTCAATTTAGCTGGTTTTATTATCTTTCGCAAAAATAGTTTGCTACTCTCCCTTATTGTTGTAGTTCATCATCCTAATTTTTATTCTGATATATAATTAAACCAAATAAAATATAAGAATGATTAAGTATATGACATTAAAACATTAGTACTACAGAATTATATGTTCAAATTGCTTCTGTCAGACAATCCATCCTGCAAATCATCTGTCATTAAACTCCTGGATGAAATTTACCACCCATGGGTGGCCTCAGACATTCTCAGACACTTTCTAGATATCCTGTCATGAACAGAGACTTTTAAATAAACCCCAATCCAAAGATCTAAAACTCTGGTTGTATTTATTGTATGCTATAACTTCCAATAAGAGAATTAAATATAAGTTATTCAGCATTATGTATATGATTCTGAATAAAAAATAAATGTAATAAACATGTGTTTTTGTTGTTGTAACAGTTTAATATACCATTCTTTTCAACCTGGTAAGATCTGATTAACTTTAAAAACCAATTTAAATGCAATTTGTTTTTTTAAGTGTTCTTTATTTCCATAGCAATTACTTTCACTGCCCAGTCTGGTACACACAAATTTAAGATATA